>NC_091986.1:223995961-224050266 GCF_044704955.1 Pristiophorus japonicus | reverse complement strand
CCCCAACTCCTCTGCCGTGGAGCGAGGGGGGCAGCAAGGGGGAAACAAACTGAAGGGAGTTTCAGTTACCCCCAAAAATTAATTGCCCGTTTAACCGATGCAGAATTTTGCTGGGTGCAAACTGGCTGCATTTAACAGAGAGAGAGAGAGAGAGAGAGAGAGAGAGAGAGAGAGAGAGAGAGAGAGAGGGAGCGAGGGAGGGGGGAAGCGAGGGAGGGGGGAGCGAGGGAGGGGGGAGCGAGGGAGGGGGGAGCGAGGGAGGCGGGAGCGAGGGAGGGGGGAGCGAGGGAGGGGGGAGCGAGGGAGGGGGGAGCGAGGGAGGGGGGAGCGAGGGAGGGGGGAGCGAGGGAGGGGGAGCGAGGGAGGGGGGAGCGAGGGAGGGGGGAGCGAGGGAGGGGGGAGCGAGGGAGGGGGGAGCGAGGGAGGGGGGAGCGAGGGAGGGGGGAGCGAGGGAGGGGGGAGCGAGGGAGGGGGGAGCGAGGGAGGGGGAGCGAGGGAGGGGGGAGCGAGGGAGGGGGGAGCGAGGGAGGGGGGAGCGAGGGAGGGGGGAGCGAGGGAGGGGGGAGGGAGGGAGGGGGGAGGGAGGGAGGGGGGAGGGAGGGAGGGTGGAGCGAGGGAGGGGGGAGGGAGGGAGGGGGGAGCGAGGGAGGGGGAGGGAGGGAGGGGGGAGCGAGGGAGGGGGAGCGAGGGAGGGGGGAGCGAGGGAGGAGGAGGGAGGGGGAGGGGGGAGGGAGGGA
The DNA here is from genome assembly GCF_044704955.1 of Pristiophorus japonicus. NCBI lineage: Eukaryota > Metazoa > Chordata > Chondrichthyes > Pristiophoridae > Pristiophorus > Pristiophorus japonicus. Next base: position 224,049,529 of record NC_091986.1, on the reverse strand, counting down.
GGGGGGAGCAGGGAGGGGGGAGGGGGGAGGAGGGAGGGGGAGCGAGGGAGGGAGGGGGGCGCGAGGGAGGGGGGCGCGAGGGAGGGGGGAGCGAGGGAGGGGGGAGCGAGGGAGGGGGGAGCGAGGGAGGGGGGAGCGAGGGAGGGGGGAGCGAGGGAGGGGGGAGCGAGGGAGGGGGGAGCGAGGGAGGGGGGAGCGAGGGAGGGGGGAGCGAGGGAGGGGGGAGCGAGGGAGGGGGGAGCGAGGGAGGGGGAGCGAGGGAGGGGGAGCGAGGGAGGGGGAGCGAGGGAGGGGGGCGAGGGAGGGGGGGCGAGGGAGGGGGGGGCGAGGGAGGGGGGGGCGAGGGAGGGGGGGGGCGAGGGAGGGGGGGGCGAGGGAGGGGGGAGCGAGGAGGGGGGAGCGAGGGAGGGGGGAGCGACGGAAGGGGGAGCGAGGGAGGGGGGAGCGAGGGAGGGGGGAGCGAGGGAGGGGGGGAGCGAGGGAGGGGGGAGCGAGGGAGGGGGGAGCGAGGGAGGGGGGAGCGAGGGAGGGGGGAGCGAGGGAGGGGGGAGCGAGGGAGGGGGGAGGGAGGGAGGGAGGGGAGCGAGGGAGGGGGGAGCGAGGGAGGGGGGAGCGAGGGAGGGGGGAGCGAGGGAGGGAGAAGTTTTGCGAGTTGTGTGGGCTGCGATGAGAGAATGATGACGAGACGGGACTAGCGCCATCGACCAGTGAGCGGACTGACGGGACGGCAGGGATGTTTAACCTGGAGCCGGTGAGAATGAGCTGAGGTGGATCGATGAGGTGGGCCGAATGGCTTCCTCCTGTGCTGCATCGTTCGAGGATTGAGGGCGCGTGGCACGGAGGAGCAGCACGGGGTTGAAGGGCGGGAAACAATGTCTCGTTCCCATGACTTGTGTTCTCTAGTGACTACACAGTGTTTCACACCGCACCCAGCCAACAACACCCTGTCCCCAGGGCCACAGAAGGTCGTCACCGTCAGTAAGAGCCGTGATGAGCAGGGTGTTAGAGCGGTGCCTCGGCACGACCCCTGCACCCTGTAACCAGGAGGTGTGACCCCTGCACTCTGCCACGATTTTCATGAAGCATTGAAAGGCCCAGCGCAGGAGGCTATTCAGCCCATTGCGCCAGTGCTAGCCTTTTCTATGTTTCCACACCAGGGCCGTCCATTTGCCCTTCGAGCCTGCACCGCCATTCAATAAGATCAAGGCTGATCATTCACCTCAGTACCCCTTTCCTGCTTTATCTCCATACCCCTTGATCTCTTTAGCCGTAAGGGCCATATCTAACTCCCTCTTGAATATATCCAATGAACTGGCCTCAACAACTCTCTGCGGCAGGGAATTCCGTAGGTTAACAACTCTCTGAGTGAAGAAGTTTCTCCTCATCTCAGTCCTAAATGAACTACCCCTTATCCTAAGACTATGTCCCCTGGTTCTAGACTTCCCCAACATCGGGAACATTCTTCCCTCATCTAACCTGTCCAGTCCCGTCAGAATCTTATACGTTTCTATGAGATTCCCTCTCATCCTTCTAAACTCCAACGTATAAAGGCCCAGTTGATCCAGTTTCTCCTCGTATGTCAGTCCAGCCATCCCAGGAATCAGTCTGGTGAACCTTCGCTGCACTCCCTCAATAGCAAGAACGTCCTTCCTCAGATTAGGAGACCAAAACTGAACACAATATTCCAGGTGAGGCCTCACTAAGGCCCTGTACAACTGCAGTAAGACCTCCCTGCTCCTATACTCAAATCCCCTCGCTATGAAGGCCAACATGCCATTTGCCTTCTTCACCGCCTGCTGTACCTGCATGCCAACTTTCAATGACTGATGAACCATGACTGATCTAAGCCCCCTCCCCCTACACTGTGACTCTCAGCCTCAATAGGCCTCTGGGGTAATGGATACCATTCCCCAATGGCTCTTTCATGAAGTATTCCTCCCCCTGCATGCCCCCAGTACTAAAACCCATTTATGTCCCCTTGTTACTGATCCCCCACCAGTGGAAACAATCTTTCACTCCAAGCCCTTCCACCATTTTGGACCCTGCTATTAGGGATTCCAACGAACCTTCGCTTCTCCAGTCCGTACAGACCTGGTATATCACATCTCACCATCCCGGCTACCATCCTAGGGAATGCACATTTCCCATGGCTGCAAAGCCCTTGTTATAACAGGGAGAGTTTATATTCAGTGCCCCCAAACTCAAGCCCATTTACCTTTTAAAATAAAGATTTATTCCACGTACAATCTTGCTTTCAAAGGTGTGCGTGAGATAATTTTACCGTTAGATTACACTTCCATTCTCTCTGCTTTCGCCCATATTTATTTTCATCGAACTGTATTTGCCACCTATTTGCCCAATCCCCCAACACACTCCTTCCTGTAGTCGCCTCCATTTCCCTCCCCCCCTAAATTGATGCCATCAGCAAGGTTTGATATTAGTTCCTCTAAATCCAGGTGCAAACTGTTGCTAGACGTGGAGAATGAAAGTTCCCACCCGAGTGGCCAATCCCCGATTCACCTCCCCCGACTGCCAATCCATGAATGATCTCGGCCCTCACTTTCCCAGCAACGGCACGGGTCTGATCTTCACAAATGTGTCACATGGCACGTGATCAGGGCCAAATCCATCCCACCCACGGCATTCCCATTATTTTGAGTAGCATGATGCCTCCGCCCCGTTATATCGCTCTAAGTGCTCACCAATTGGCCTCATTGCCCGGGTTAGGCTGGGGTGGAGATCTGCCAGGGGTCGTGCTCCTGATCACAATCCAGCAAGCCCTGCGCAGAGGATGGTGGGCGGGAGTCGGCTTCACATGGTGCCCCGGTGATTGGGTGAAGTACCAGGGGGTGAGCTGGGGGCTGTGCTCTCTGACCCCAGTGACAGGCAGAGCAGGAGGAGAGAACACGGAGCGGCAGCGGGGTGCGTCTTGTGAGACGCCGCAGGCGGGAAGCTGCTCAAGTGTACGAGTGGGAAGGGGCGAGTTGATACCCAGGCTGAGCGGGGCTGCTGCAGGACAACGAATGCGAACAAAGGGCGTGAATGCGAACACGTGACACACCAGGACCCTGGGCACTCACTGCCAGGTGCAGGCAGGGGAGCACACATGGTGAAATAAGGTAGCACTGAAGACAGCAGGGAGACAGATAGTGACAAAAGTACCAGAGTTTTGTTACAGTTAAACAGCGAGAGTTATCGAGCGAGAGGTAGGAGCTGGGGGAGACAGGGGTTGGAAGAAGAAACAGTCCTGCTCCAGTCCCCACTCTGTTTGCTAAGCTACCCGTGATGAGGGTTAGGGATGAAAGACGACACTTGGGCTGTTAAACGCTTTTCTTACCTACAGGCTTGGTCACTGGGATGTTTCCCAAGTATAACACCTGGAACCGCTGGACCAACTCATTCTTGGGGACCGGGAACTCCACTGCAGATGGGATCGGCGGGGAACACAAGACAAGACAGAAAGGAAGATTTAGAGCCATTCGTACCAGGCCCATCCAAAGACACCGTCACTAAGACACTGCTGCCTTCCCCTAAAGGCAATAATCAGCGGCGGAAGCGACAGAACAGGCACATCGCGACAACACTCGACACAATCCCTGTCGCTGTCCCACCCTGGGGGATTTACTGGCCCAGCGAGCGGACCCACCGCGGGAGTACCAATTCTTGCACACATTGCACATTACTCACTGACAGTTTCATAAAATTCAGAAAGCTAACTTCGTTATATATTGAAAACAAATCTTACACTTCCTGGCTCACTGTTTCAATGGACTTCCAATTTTACAATCCATTCCCGGAATGCGGCATTTTTTGCCCATCCCCAGTTGCATCGAGAAGATGGGGTGGACCGCTGGGAGCGGGTTTGATACAATGGAGGGGCCACTTCGGAGTCAATCATGATGGTGTGGGACTGGAGTCACGTGTAGGCCCAGCCAGGATAAGGGCAGCAGGTTTCCTTCCCTGAAGGACATCAGTGAACCAGTTGGGTTTCTACGACAACCCGACATTTCGGGGTCACTTTTACTGACACCAGATTTTTTAAACTGATTTCTGAAACGGCCCTGGTGGGATGTGAAGTCAGGACGCCTGGATTACTCCAGCACCAGTCCCACGACACTGCCGTATCTGGAGCTGTATCTGAAATCTCAGCTTACATTCACATCACTGTCACTGACACAACCAATAAACGCCCCCCCATACAGCAGGGGGGGGTCACGGCGCGGGGGGCGGGGTACAACACAACGCCAGGCGGAGACAATACCTTGGAACGGGACATCGACGAGCTTGGAATGGTCGAACAGGAGTCCATTCATCGAAGTCTTGGCGTCTTTCCTGTCAGCCATGATCTGTGGAGATACAGCAGGGGTCAGTGGGGGGCGGGACCAGGGGAGGGGGGGGGGGACCGGGAGCAGGGGCCAGGAACTGTGGGGGTGGAGGGGGGGGGGGGGGGGGGAGGGGCCGGGATGGGGACCGAGGGCGGGATGAACACTACCTTGGAGCAGACTTCGTGCAACCTGGTGGCGATGGCCTTCGCTGGCGTGTCACAGCGGAACACGTGACATTTGAGCACCCGGGTGAGTTTGTCCCTGGCGACGTAGGCAAAATCCCTAAACACAACACAAAATAAATTAAAACTACCTCGCAACTCATACGATAGCTAAATCACCGTGACGCAACTTGTAACCTGACTGAAATCAGCTACAGTGTCGAATAAACACGACAACATGTGAAGACACCGTCTCCTCACTGGAAAGAAGTAAAATAAAGAAAGCTAGACTTGCCTTTATAAAGTTATAACTGAGGCTGAAGAAAGAGCGGGTGCTGTGAATTATATAGATTGGGCAAATCAAATTGGCAAAGTCAGTCTGGAGGACAAGTTCATGGAATGTTTCCGAGAACAATATGTGATGGAACCAACCAGGGAACCGGCTACTTTGGACTGTGTAAATTAGCAATCTCTGGGGCAGAGTGATCATAATATGATATAATTTCACATTGAGTTTGAGTGTGAAATACTTAAATTCGAAACTAGAGTCTCAAACTTAAATAAAGCCAATTACATAGGTATGAGGGGCGAGGTAGCGAAGGTAGATTGGGAAATTAGATTAAAAAGGTATGACGGTAGATTAGCAGTAGAAACCATTGAAAGAAATATTCCAAAATTCTCAACGAATATAAAGTCCACTGAGAAATAAGAACTCCATGGAAAAAATGATCCATCCATGGCTAACTAAAGTTGATGGTATTAGATTAAAAGAGGCTTATAATATTGCAAAGAATAGTTGTAAGCCTGAGGATTGGGAGAGCTTTAGAAACAGGAAATTAGTGACGTGTGCAATAAGGGTACAGCAGTTATCATGGGTGACTTTAATCTGCGTATAGGTTGGGCTAAACAAACTGGTAGCTATATGGTGGAGGAGGATTTCCTGCAGTGTATAAAGGATGCTTTTCTGGACCAATATGTCGAGTAACCAACTAGAGAGCTGGCCTTCCTAGACTGGGTGTTGTGTAACGAGAGAGGATTAATTAGCAATCTGATCGGGCAGGGCCCCTTGAGGAAGAGTGACCATAATATGGTAGAATTCTTCATTAAGATGGAGAGTGACACAGTTAATTCAGAGACTCGGGTCCTGAACTTGGGGAAAGGTAACTTCGATGGTATGAGGCGTGAATTGGCTAGGATAGACCGGGGAATGATACTTAAAGGGTTTACGGTGGATAGGCAATGGCAGACATTTAAATATCACATGGATGAACTTCAACAATGGTACATCCCTGTCTGGAGTAAAAATAAAACTGGGAAGGTGGCTCAACCGTGGCTAACAAGGGAAATTAGGGAAAGTGTTAAATCCAAGGAAGAGACATATAAATTGGCCAGAAAAAGCAGCAAACCTGAGGACTGGGAGAAATTTAGAATTCAGCAGAGGAGGACTAAGGGTTTAATTAAGAGGGGGAAAATAGAGTACGAGAGTAAGCTTGCAGGGAACATAAAAACTGACTGCAAAAGCTTCTATAGATATGTGAAGAGAAAAAGATTAGTGAAGACCAATGTAGGTCCCTTGTAGTCAGAATCAGGTGAATTCATAATGGGCAACAAGGAAATGGAAGACTAACTGAACAAATACTTTGGTTCTGTCTTCACTAAGGAAGACACAAATAACCTTCCGAAAATACTAGGGGACCGAGGGTCTAGCGAGATGAAGAAACTGAGAGAAATCCTTATTAGTCAGGAAATGGTGTTAGGGAAATTGAAGGGACTGAAAGCCAATAAATCCCCAGGGCCTGATAGTCTGCATCCCAGAGTACTTAAGGAAGTGGCCCTAGAAATAGTGGCTGCATTGGTGGTCATTTTTCAACATTCCATGGACTCTGGTTCAGTTCTTATGGATTGGAGGGTAGCTAATGTAACCCCAGACTGGTCAGCCTGACATCGGTAGTGGGGAAAATGTTGGAATCAATTATTAAAGATGTAATAGCAGCGCATTTGGAAAGCAGTGACAGGATCGGTCCAAGTCAGCATGGATTTATGAAAGGGAAATCATGCTTGACAAATCTAGAGTTTTTTTGAGGATGTGGATAAGGTAGAACCAGTGGATGTGGTGTACTTGGACTTTCAAAAGGCTTTTGACAAGTTCCCACACAGGATATATTAGTGTGCAAAATTAAGGCACAGGATATTGGGGGTAATGTATTGACGTGGATAGAGAACTGGTTGGCAGACAGGAAGCAAAGAGTGGGAATAAATGGGTTCGTTTCAGAATGGCAGGCAATGACTAGTGGGGTGCTGCAGGGTTCAGTGCTGGGACCCTAGCTATTTACAATGCACATTAATGATTTAGACGAAGGAATTGAAAGTAATGTCTCCAAGTTTGCAGATGACACTAAGCTGGGTAGTGGTACGAGCTGTGAGGAGGATGCTAAGAGGCTGCTGGGTGACTTGGACAGGTTAGGTGATGGGCAAATGCATGGATAATGTGGATAATTGTGAGGTTATCCACTTTGGTGGCAAAAACAAAAATGGTGACAGATTAGTAAAAGGGGCGGTGCAACGAGACCTGGGTGTCATGGTATATCAGTCATTGAAAGTTGGCATGCAGGTACAGCAGGCGGTAAAGAAAGCAAATGGCATGCTGGTCTTCATAGCTAGGGGATTTGAGTATAGGAGCAGGGAGGTGTTACTGCAGTTGTACAGGGCCTTGGTGAGGCTTCACCTGGAATATTGTGTTCAGTTTTGGTCTCCTAATCTGAGGAAGGACATTCTTGCTATTGAGGGAGTGCAGCGAAGGTTCACCAGACTGATTCCCGGGATGACAGGACTGTCATATGAGGAGAGACTGGATCAACTGGGCCTTTATTCACTGGAATTTAGAAGGATGAAAGGGGATCTCATAGAAACTTATAAGACTCTGACAGGACTGGCCAGGTTAGATGCGGGAAGAATGTTCCCGATGTTGGGGAAGTCCAGAACCAGGAGCCACAGTCTTAGGATAAGGGGTAAGCCATTTAGGACTGAGATGAGGAGAAACTTCTTCACCCAGAGTGTTGTTAACCTGTGGAATTCCTTTCCGCAGAAAGTTGTTGAGGCCAGTTCATTGGATATATTCAAGAGGGAGTTAGATGTGGCCCTTACGGCTAAAGGGATCAAGGGGTATGGAGAGAAAGTGGGAAAGGGGTACTGAGAGAATGATCAGCCATGATCTTATTGAATGGTGGTGCAGGCTCGAAGGGCCGAATGGCCTACTCCTGCACCTATTTTCTATGACAAAGTGTCACATAATCGGCTTGGCAGCAAAGTTGAAGCCCAGGGAATAAAAGGGACAGTGGCAGCATGGATACGGGATTGTCTCAGTGACAGGAAACAGAGAGTAGTGGTGAACAGTTGTTTCTCGGGCTGGAGGAAGGTATACAGTGGTGTTCCTCAGGGGTCGGTACTGGGACCACTGCTTTTCCTGATATATATTAATGACTTGGACTTGGGTATACAGGGCACAATTTCAAAATCTGCAGATGACACAAAACTTGGAAGTATAGTGAACAGTGAGGAGGGTAGTGAGAGACTTCAGGAGGACACAGACAGGCTGGTGGGATGGGCGGGCACGGGGCAAATGGATTTTAACGCAGAAAAGTGCAAAGTGATACATTTTAGTGCGGATAAACTAAAGGGTGCAATTCTAAAGGTGATGCATGAACAGAGAGATCTGGGGGTATATGGGCACAAATCACTGAAGGTGGCAGGGCAGGTTGAGAAAACGGTTAAACAGCTTACGGGATCCTGGGCTTCATAAATAGAGGCATAGAGTACAAAAGCAAGGAAGTTATGAAGAACCTGTATAAAACACTGGTTCGGTCTCAACTGGAGTATTGTGTCCAATTCTGGGCACCACACTTTAGGAAGGATGTGAAGGCCTTAGAGAGGGAGCAGAAAAGATTTCCGAGAATGGTTCCAGGGATGAGGGACTTCAGTGACGTGGATAGACTGGAGAAGCCGGGGTTGTTCTCCTTGGAGCAGCGAAGGTTGAGAGGAGATTTGATCGAGGTGTTCAAAATCATGAGGGGTCTGGACAGAGGTCGAGAGAAACTGTTCCCATTGGGGAAGGTTCGGGAACCAGAGGACACAGATTTAAGGCGATTGACAGAAGAACCAAAGGGGACATGAGGACAAACATTCCGCAGCGAGTGGTTAGGATCTGGAATGCACGGCCTGAGAGGGTGGGGGAGGCAGACTCAATCGTGGCTTTCAAACGGGAGTTGGATAAGTACCTGCAGGAAAAAGAATTGCAGGGCCCCGGGGAAAGGGCGGGGGAGTGGGATGGACTGAGGTGCTCCTGCAGAGAGCCAGCACGGGCTCGATGGGCCGAATGGCCTCCTGCTGTGTGGTAACCATTCTGTGATTCTTTAATCATTTTATGATTTAAGGACATTTGGGGATAAAGGAAAGACTTGCATTTACGTAGCGCCTTTCACAGCCTCAGGACATCCCAAAGCATTTACAGCCAATGAAGTATTTATTGAAGTATAGTCACTGTTGTACTGTGGGAAACGCGGCAGCCAACTTGCGCACAGCAAGCTCCCACACACAGCAATGTGATAATGTCCCGATAATCTGTTTTTGGTGATGCTGAGTGTGGGATAAATATTTGCCCCAGGGAGAACTCTCCTCTCTTCTTTGAAATAGTGCCATGGGATCTTTTACATCTATCTAAGAGGGCAGATGGGGCCTAACTTTAACGTCTCAACCAGAAGACAGTGCGGCGCTCCCTCAGCACTGTACTGGAGTGTCAGCCTGGATTGTGTGCTTAAGTCCCTCGGTGGGACTTGAACCCACGACCTTCTGACTCCGAGGCGAGGGTGCTGCCCACTGAGACACAGCTGACACAAAGCTAAGCCATTGAAACAAGCAAAAATAACAAGCTTGTACGGAGCGAGAAGACAGACCGAGACATTGTGAGGGGCGGGCAGGGTTCGAGAGGGTATAGCTATCGGGGGTCACAGCTTGTGTCCGATCTACACATACCCAAGGAGAACTCACAGACGAGACGGAGATGAATGAAATGTAATGGATCATGGACAGGGAGTAACTGGGATACAAACACAGCAGATTCTATATCAGGAGACTAGTTTTGTGAAAAATGTGTTCACACAGATTGGAAGATGACACCATGGAGTGTGAAGGATGCGAGAGATGGAGGCTTCAATACTGTACCTCTCCCTGCAGCATAGCCCGCACAGCCAGAGGAGAGAAAAATCACATCGTTACACCACGCAAAACGCAACCTGCACACCGTACAAGATCGACATTCCCAGCCTCGGAGATATCTGTATACCCTGGGGCCTTAGTCTGTCCCTCAGGGGGTTATCTGTACACTGACTGGTGTCTCGCAGGCAGATATCTGTACACTGACTGGCGTCTTCCAGTCCCCTCTCAGGGAGATATCTGTACACTGACTGGTGTCTCAGTCCCCCTCCCTCCCTCAGGGAGATATCTGTACACTGACTGGTGTCTCTCAATCCCCTCACCCTCAGGGAGATATCTGTACAGACAGGTGTCTCAGTCCCTCTCCCTCAGGGAGATATCTGTACACTGACTGGTGTCTCTCAGTCCCCTCTCAGGGAGATATCTGTACACTGACTGGTGTCTCAGTCCCCTCTCAGGGAGATATCTGCATACTGACTGGTGTCTCTCAGTCCCTCTCCCTCAGGGAGATATCTGTGCACTGACTGATGTCTCTCAGTCCCCCTCCCTCCCTCAGGGATATATCTGTACACTGACTGGTGTCTCAGTCCCTCTCCCTCAGGGACATATCTGTACACTGACTGTTGTCTCTCAGTCCCCTCTCCCTCAGGGAGATATCTGTACACTGACTGGTGTCTCTCAGTCCCTTTCCCTCAGGGAGATATCTGTACACTGACTGGTGTCTCAGTCCCCTCTCAGGGAGATATCTGTACACTGACTGGTGTCTCACAGTCCCCTCTCCCTCAGGGAGATATCTGTATACTGACTGGTGTCTCAGTCCCCTCTCAGGGAGATATCTGTACACTGACTGGTGTCTCAGTCCCCTCTCTCAGGGCGATATCTATACACTGACTGGTGTCTCTCAGTCCCTCTCCCTCAGGGAGATATCTGTACACTGACTGGTGTCTCTCAGTTCCTCTCCCTCAGGGAGATATCTGTACACTGACTGGTGTCTCTCAGTCCCCTCTCCCTCAGGGAGATATCTGTACACTGACTGGTGTCTCTCAGTTCCTCTCCCTCACGGAGATATCTGTACACTGACTGGTGTCTCTCAGTCCCCTCTCCCTCAGGGAGATATCTGTACACTGACTGGTGTCTCAGTCCCTCACTCAGGTAGATATCTGTACAGACTGGTGTCTCAGTCCCATCTCAGGGAGATATCTGTACACTGACTGGTGTCTCTCAGTCCCCTCTCCCTCAGGGAGATATCTGTACACTGACTGGTGTCTCTCAATCCCGTCACCCTCAGGGAGATATCTGTACAGACTGGTGTCTCAGTCCCTCTCCCTCAGGGAGATATCTGTACACTGACTGGTGTCTCTCAGTCCCTCTCCCTCAGGGAGATATCTGTACACTGACTGGTGTCTCAGTCCCCTCTCTCGGGGCGATATCTGTACACTGACTGGTTTCTCAGTCCCCTCTCAGGGCGATATCTGTACACTGACTGGTGTCTCTCAGTCCCCTCTCAGGGAGATATCTGTACACTGACTGGTGTCTCTCAGTCCCCTCTCCCTCAGGGAGATATCTGTACCCTAGCGCTGCCCTCCCGTGACCACTTCTCTCAGCTCGATGTGATTTGTTTCAGTGGATGTATGGGGCTCTGGGACGAGCAGTGCATGTCCCTCGCACAGGGTTCCCTGGAGTCGGAGCCACTGCCCTCGTGAGTCACTGGAGTTTGTGAGCTCGCCGATTGTGCATCTCCACCGTGTTTGTTTCAACGGTGCTGCATCAAGTCCCGACGGATTCCCACCGAAACAGCTCGTACCCCGCGTAGTATCTGCGAGGTGTGCAACGCTCCTGAAATTCCCCCCTCACCCCCAGGGGTCATGCAGGGAGGGTGTGTCGACAGCAGGGTCTGGGGACCGAGACAGTGTCAGTTACCGGCGTGTCAGGGGTGAGGCAGCGTGGGGAGACCTGCCGGGAATCCCAGGCCTCGTTGTGTAACCCTGAGTCCAGGGATCGCACGGGGCGGGCGGTGTAAACACAGGAGAGCTGCAGCCCACTCGCACCACACGGGGCAGAGGTCAGAGCAGCAATCCTGGATGACCTTTCCTGACTTTGAGGCCAGTCCGAGCTGCTGCCCCCTCAATGGCAGCACCGGCAGAGGCTGCAGGTGGACCTCGCTGAGCAGCCGCTCAGTCAGTGAGGGAGGGAGGCCTGGGTTACACGGGTCAGTCAGTGAGGGAGGCCTGGGTTACACGGGTCAGTCAGTGAGGGGGGCCTGTGTTACACGGGTCAGTCAGTGAGTGAGGTCCGGGTTACACGGGTCAGTCAGTGAGGGGGGCCTGGGTTACACGGGTCAGTCAGTGAGTGAGGTCCGGGTTACACGGGTCAGTCAGTGAGGGGGGCCTGGGTTACACGGGTCAGTCAGTGAGGGGGGCCTGGGTTACACGGGTCAGTCAGTGAGGGGGGCCTGGGTTACACGGGTCAGTCAGTGAGGGGGGCCTGGGTTACACGGGTCAGTCAGTGAGTGAGGTCCGGGTTACACGGGTCAGTCAGTGAGGGAGGCCTGGGTTACACGGGTCAGTCAGTGAGGGGGGCCTGGGTTACACGGGTCAGTCAGTGAGGGGGGCCTGGGTTACACGGGTTAGTCAGTGAGGGGGGCCCGGGTTAAATGGGTCAGTGAGGGGGGCCTGGGTTACACGGGTCAGTCAGTGAGGGGGGCCCGGGTTACACGGGTCAGTCAGTGAGGGGTGCCCGGGTTACACGGGTCAGTCAGTGAGGGGGGCCTGGGTTACACGGGTCAGTCAGTGAGTGAGGCCTGGGTTACACGGGTCAGTCAGTGAGGGGGGCCTGGGTTACACGGGTCAGTCAGTGAGGGGGGCCTGGGTTACACGGGTCAGTCAGTGAGGGGGGCCTGGGTTACACGGGTCAGTCAGTGAGTGAGGCCTGGGTTACATGGGTCAGTCAGTGAGTGAGGCCCGGGTTACACGGGTCAGTCAGTGAGGGGGGCCTGGGTTACACGGGTCAGTCAGTGAGGGAGGCCTGGGTTACACGGGTCAGTCAGTGAGTGAGGCCTGGGTTACACGGGTCAGTCAGTGAGGGGGTCCTGGGTTACACGGGTCAGTCAGTGAGGGGGGCCTGGGTTACACGGGTCAGTCAGTGAGGGGGGCCCGGGTTACACAGCGCGAGGCAGTCAGTGAGGGGGGCCTGGGTTACACGGGTCAGTCAGTGAGGGGGGCCTGGGTTACACGGGTCAGTCAGTGAGGGGGGCCTGGGTTACACGGGTCAGTCAGTGAGGGGGGCCCGGGTTACACGGGTCAGTCAGTGAGGAGGGCCTGGGTTACACGGGTCAGTCAGTGAGGGGGGCCTGGGTTACACGGGTCAGTCAGTGAGGAGGGCCCGGGTTACACGGGTCAGTCAGTGAGTGGGGCCTGGGTTACACGGGTCAGTCAGTGAGGGGGGCCTGGGTTACACGGGTCAGTCAGTGAGGGGGGCCCGGGTTACACAGCGCGAGGCAGTCAGTGAGGGGGGCCTGGGTTACACGGGTCAGTCAGTGAGGGGGGCCCGGGTTACACGGGTCAGTCAGTGAGGGGGGCCCGGGTTACACAGCGTGAGACGGTCAGTGAGGGGGGCCCGGGTTACACGGGTCAGTCAGTGAGGGGGGCCCGGGTTACACGGGTCAGTCAGTGAGGGGGGCCCGGGTTACACGGGTCAGTCAGTGAGGGAGGTCCGGGTTACACGGGTCAGTCAGTGAGGGAGGCCCGGGTTACACGGGTCAGTCAGTGAGGGAGGCCCGGGTTACACGGGTCAGTCAGTGAGGAGGGCCCGGGTTACACGGGTCAGTCAGTGAGGGGGGCCTGGGTTACACGGGTCAGTCAGTGAGGGGGGCCTGGGTTACACGGGTCAGTCAGTGAGGGGGGCCTGGGTTACACGGGTCAGTCAGTGAGTGAGGCCCGGGTTACACGGGTCAGTCAGTGAGGGAGGCCTGGGTTACACGGGTCAGTCAGTGAGGGGGGCCTGGGTTACACGGGTCAGTCAGTGAGTGAGGCCCGGGTTACACAGCGTGAGACGGTCAGTGAGGGAGGCCCGGGTTACACAGCGTGAGACGGTCAGCGAGACCGTGCGGGGCAGTTTACATACCGGCCGTTGTCACGCCCGACACCCCAGACCCGGATGCTGACGATGGGTTGTGTGTGCAACATAGTCTGGCCCAACGGGTCGATCAGGCTCAGGGTGTCGTTCTCCAGCAGCAGCAACATGTCCTTACCCTGGGGAGCAGAGACACATTGTAAACACGTCGTATCACATCACGCACACGGCACAATGTATTTCACAGCCAAACCCTTCCAGGTGCAGTCGCCTTTATCCACACAGCAAGATCCCACAAACAGCAGAGAGAGAGGTGATCATGTAATCGGTATTTAAGTGAGGGAGGTATGTTTGCCGTGACACCAGGAGAACACTCTACTTTTCCAATAGCGCGTGGGATCCTCAACGCCCACCTGAATAGACAGATTCCCGGTTTAAAGTCTTATTCAGGGGCAGTATCTCCGAAAGTGCGGCACTCCCTCAGTACTGCCCCTCCGACAGTGCGGCGCTCCCTCAGTACTGCCCCTCCGACATGCTGCACTCCCTCAGTATTGCCCCTCCGACAGTGCGGCTCTCCCTCAGTACTGCCCCTCCGACATGCTGCACTCCCTCAGTACTGCCCCTCCGACAGTGCGCCGCTCCCTCAGTACTGCCCCTCCGACATGCTGCACTCCCTCAGTACTGCCCCTCCGACAGTGCGCCGCTCCCTCAGTACTGCCCCTCCGAAAGTGCGGCGCTCCCTCAGTACTGCCCCTCCGACAGTGCGGCACTCCCTCAGTACCACCCCTCCGACAGTGCGGCACTCTCTCAGTACTGCCCCTCCGACAGTGCGGCACTCCCTCAGTACTGCCCCTCCGACAGTGCAGCAGTCCCTCAGTACTGCCCCTCCGACAGTGCAGCAGTCCCTCAGTACTGCCCCTCCGACAGTGCAGCACTCCCTCAGTACTGTCCCTCCGACAGTGCAGCACTCCCTCAGTACTGTCCCTCCGACAGTGCAGCACTCCCTCAGTACTGTCCCTCCGACAGTGCAGCACTCCCGCAGTACTGTCCCTCCGACAGTGCAGCACTCCCTCAGTACTGTCCCTCCGACAGTGCAGCACTCCCTCAGTACTGCCCCTCCGACAGTGCAGCACTCCCTCAGTACTGCCCCTCCGACAGTGCAGCAGTCCCTCAGTACTGCCCCTCCGACAGTGCAGCACTCCCTCAGTACTGGCCCTCCGACAGTGCAGCACTCCCTCAGTACTGCCCCTCCGACAGTGCAGCACTCCCTCAGTACTGTCCCTCCGACAGTGCAGCACTCCCGCAGTACTGTCCCTCCGACAGTGCAGCACTCCCTCAGTACTGTCCCTCCGACAATGCAGCACTCCCTCAGTACTGCCGCTCCGACAGTGCAGCACTCCCTCAGTACTGCCCCTCCGACAGTGCAGCACTCCCTCAGTACTGTCCCTCCGACAGTGCAGCACTCCCTCAGTACTGTCCCTCCGACAGTGCAGCACTCCCTCAGTACTGTCCCTCCGACAGTGCAGCACTCCCTCAGTACTGTCCCTCCGACAGTGCAGCGCTCCCTCAGTACTGCCCCTCCGACAGTGCAGCACTCCCTCAGTACTGTCCCTCCGACAGTGCAGCACTCCCTCAGTACTGTCCCTCCGACAGTGCAGTGCTCCCTCAGTACTGTCCCTCCGACAGTGCAGCACTCCCTCAGTACTGCCCCTCTGACAGTGCAGCACTCCCTCAGTACTGCCCCTCCGACAGTGCAGCACTCCCTCAGTACTGTCCCTCCGACAGTGCAGCACTCCCTCAGTACAATTTGTGAAGTTGCGAGAGTCATTCTCGGGATGTGGGCGTCGCTGGCAAGGCCGACATTTATTGACTATCTCAAGTTGTCCCGAGAAGACGGTGGCGAGCACGTTTGATACAACGGAGGGGCCACTTCAGGGGGCAGTTAGGAATAAATCATGTTGGTGTGGGACTGGAGTCACATGTAGGCCGCGAGCGGGTAAGGACGGCCGGTTTCCTTCCCTAAAGGGCATCAGTGAACCAGTTGGGTTTTATAACAATCCAACATTTCAGGGTCACTTTTACAGAGACCAGATTTTTTTTCCAACATGGACTCTGGCCTGGTGGGATTATTTGTCCAGTAACAATCACTGCAGCAACGTACTGTGTCAGTGGGGCTAGAATCCCAACCTTTGGGCCACCACTGGGCCAAGCCACCATATAGAGGGAGTGAGAGCAGGAGCACGGAACAGAGGACAAGGTTATCCCTGCCACGGCAACGCAAAGCATCACCCACAAGTTACAGGCACTAAGACAGCAAACGTCACTGAGCGATCCATCGTAAATCAGAGCGGCAGGTTAACGAGCGACACCATCACCCTCCCTTACACCGGCTACCTTCAGACACTCCTCACTGCCCGAGACCAGGCCTTGGGCCCTCCCTTACACCAGCTACCTTCAGACACTCCTCACTGCCCGAGACCAGGCCTTGGGCCCTCCCTTACACCAGCTACCTTCAGACACTCCTCACTGCCCGAGCCCAGGCCTTGGGCCTCCTCGTACACCAGCTACCTTCAGTCATGTCCTTACTGCCCGAGCTAAGGCCTTGGGCCTCCTCGTACACTGCCTACCTTCAGACACTCCTCACTGCCCGAGCCCAGGCCTTGGGCCCTCCCTACACCAGCTACCTTCAGACACTCCTCACTGCCCGAGCCCAGGCCTTGGGCCCTCCCTTACACCGGCTACCTTCAGACACTCCTCACTGCCCGAGACCAGGCCTTGGGCCCTCCCTTACACCGGCTACCTTCAGACACTCCTCACTGCCCGAGACCAGGCCTTGGGCCTCCTCGTACACCAGCTACCTTCAGTCATGTCCTTACTGCCCGAGCTAAGGCCTTGGGCCTCCTCGTACAGTGCCTACCTTCAGACACTCCTCACTGCCTGAGCCCAGGCCTTGGGCCCTCCCTTACACCGGCTACCTTCAGACACGTCCTCACTGCCTGAGCCAAGGCCTGGGCCCTCCCTGTACACCGGCTACAGTCAGTGGGTCCCGTGTTCGAGGGGGCAGGTGGTCTCCCTCAGGGACGGCAGACCCTGTGCCTGTGTCAGGGGCAGAGCCTGACAGACACCACCCCGAGCCAGCACCATTCCACTGCCGGGAGTGTGATACTGTTACCTTGCGGCCAACAGAGAGGGTGTGTGATACGGAGCCAGCAAGGTCCAATGTCAAACTGGGCGGGACTGCACCGTTACTGAACTCAGCATCTCCATTGAGAGAAGGTGCGATGAAGGTGGTAAATCAGGGCGAGGGTGGGTTCACAGCTGGCTGTGATTTCTCCCGTGGTCGAACAGCCCACACACTGTGCAGCACAGTGTGGGAAATATTCCATGTCTAAGGGTGGCCGCCTGCCCTCCAAGCACCTCACACAAGTGAAGCGAGTGTGGGCAGGGTAACACCGCCCAGCCCCATCCTGCCCTCAGCCAATGGCAGACACACGGGCGCGCGCACACCAGCGAGGGACACTGTATAGTGATCAGCAGTGGGAACCGAGACTGAGCGGTTTCACCCCTCCTTACCCCCGGTAGCCCCTCCCCCCAGTACCGCCCTGTGCATGCACCAGCGGACTCGGGGCAGACCGGGATTGACCTGTGACCTCCCTTCCCCACAGGGAGGTCCTGGTACCACACCCGGCGACACACTGTGCGGTCCCAACCCTCCCTCCGGGTCATTTCAGCAGACATCGTGAGCACGGAATGTCCCGCCGTTTGTACGCACACCGACTCTCCACCAAGTTACACGCCCGGCGGGGGCTGAGCAAACACTACCCCCACACACTGCACATCGACCAAACCACAGCAGCAAGCACACGCAACACCGACCTCTGACACTGGGCAATCCGTGCCAAACCCCCGCGACTCAACCCACCCACCCCCCGCGCTCCCCGCCGTGACCCCCCACCCCGAGCCCCGGAATTCACAGGTCAGGCTGAGAGTGGGGCCCGAGCTGTGGCGATGCACCTACCTCCCCCCAGGTCCCGGCCCCATCGTGCAGGTTGGTCTTGTGGTATGACAGCTGGCGGATACAGTTGTTGACGGCAATGCTGCTCTTCCCCGGAGCCAGGTCCTCCTCCAACATCTCCACCCAACCGAGGGATCGCACGGCAAAACACTGCCGGACACAGGGACATGGTCAGCTCCACACAACCCCGGGAGGGGGGAGGTCGCGCTGGGGGGGAGGGGGAGGGAGCCGGGGGGGGAGGGAGGGCGCGGGGGAGGGGGGGGGGGAGGGCGGGAGGGGGAGGGGGGAGGGAGGGAGGGGGAGGGGGAAGGGACGGAGGGGGAGGGCGCGGGGGGGGGGGGGGGAGGGCGGGAGGGGGAGGGGGAGGGGGAAGGGAGGGAGGGCGCGGGGGGGACGGAGGGGGAGGGCGCGGGGAGGGCGGAGGGGGAGGGCGCAGGGGGGGGGGAGGAGGGCGCGGGGGGGGGGGGGGGGAGGGCGCGGGGGGGGGGGGGGAAGGGCGCGGGGGGGGGGGAAGGAGGGCGCGGGGGGGGGGGGGAAGGAGGGCGCGGGGGAACAGAGCTAGTGCACATTCACAAAAAATCATTCAAGACACCAAGGAATGTCGGCCTTAATGTCGAGGGCTGGAACACAAACGGAGGGAGGGTGGGGGACAGTACAGAGCTCGGGTCAGACCCCGTCTGCAGTCACTGGGTCCAGTCCCGGGCCCCGCCCCTCGGGGAGGGTATATGGCCCTCGGAGGGGGAGTAGAGCAGGTTTCCCAGACTGATACCGGGGCTGAAAGGGTTAAATCCCGAGGGCAGGCTGCACAGACTGGGCCTGTATCCCTCGAGTGTAGAAGATTGAGGACGATCTGATCGAGGGGTTTACGATGATTACAGGATTCGATCGGGTGGATCGAGAGAAACTGTTCCCTCTGGTGGGGGGAGTCCAGAACAAGGGGCAGGACCTTAAAATTAGAGCCCGGCCGTTCAGGGAGCACTTCTTCACACACAGGGTGCTGGGAATCTGGAACTCTCTCCCCCAAACGCTGAGGTGCTGGGGGGCAATTGGAGCTTTCCAGACTGAGATCGATGGATATTTATTGGGTCAGGGTACGAGGGATGTGGAGCAACGCTGGGGAAATGGAGTTAAGATGCAGATTAGCCGCCATCTAACTGAATGGAGGAACACCCTTCAGGGGCTGAATGGTCTCCTGAGAGGCAGAGGGGCAGGGAGGAATCCTCTGCCTGTAAGAAGCTGCCCGTGAATCAGTCTGGGGCAACATGCCAACATATTCCAAGTGGGCATGGACCCACAAAATAACACTGGCCCAATGTGGCAGCAATTCACAGTCCCATACAGGGATGGGTGAAAAATAGGAGTGTGCTAAACTGGCACAGTGTGGGGGTGAGGTGACTGAATAGAGGGAGCTTTACTCTGTATCTAACCCCCTGTACCTGCCCCGGGAGTGTTTGATGGGACAGTGTAGAGGGAGCTTTACTCTGTATCTAACCCCCTGTACCTCTCCTGGGAGTGTTTGATGGGACAGTGTAGAGGGAGCTTTACTCTGTATCTAACCCCCTGTACCTCTCCTGGGAGTGTTTGATGGGACAGTGTAGAGGGAGCTTTACTCTGTATCTAACCCCCTGTACCTCTCCTGGGAGTGTTTGATGGGACAGTGTAGAGGGAGCTTTACTCTGTATCTCACCCCGTGCTGTACCTGCCCTGGGAGTGTTTGATGGGACAGTGCAGAGGGAGCTTTACTCTGTATCTAACCCCGTGCTGTACCTGCCCCGGGAGTGTTTGATGGGACAGTGTAGAGGGAACTTTACTCTGTATCTAACCCCCTGTACCTGCCCTGGGAGTGTTTGATGGGACAGTGTAGAGGGAGCTTTACTCTGTATCTAACCCCGTGCTGTACCTGTCCTGGGAGTGTTTGATGGGACAGTGTAGAGAGAGCTTTACTCTGTATCTAACCCCCTGTACCTGCCCCGGGAGTGTGTGCTGGGACAGTGTTTAATGGGAGAGCCGGTGCCTGTGGAACTTGACCCACAGTGAGCGTCAGGAAAAGTGAGAACGAAACAGATGGAACAACCGACCGATGTGTGATTTCTGAAGTTCAGATACGGAAATATCTGAAGAATGTAACAGAAAGGAAAGCTTTCTTTTCTCACCTTCGATTCATCATCAATATTGAGGATTTTTTTGTAATTATCACCGTCCGCTTGACCCCTGAGGGAGAGAGAAATAACTTAGCCTTAAAATGGATTTTAAACACTAAAATAACAACCAACGCTCACACCCCGACCCGTCCCCCATCCCACCTGCTCCCCGGGCAGTGGAGGGGGTGGGGGGGGGGCGGGCAGTGGAGGGGGTGGGGGGGCGAGCAGTGGAGGGGGTGGGGGGGCGGGCAGTGGAGGGGGTGGGGGGGGGCGGGTAGTGGAGGGGGTGGGGGGGCGGGCAGTGGAGGGGGCGGGCAGTGGAGGGGGTGGGGGGGGCGGGTAGTGGAGGGGGTGGGGGGGTGGGCAGTGGAGGGGGTGGGGGGGGCGGGTAGTGGAGAGGGTGGGGGGGGGGCGGGGGGGCGGGCAGTGGAGGGGGCGGGCAGTGGAGGAGGCGGGGGGCGGGCAGTGGAGGAGGCGGGGGGCGGACAGTGGAGGGTCGGGGGGCGGACAGTGGAGGGGGCAGTGGAGGAGGTGGGGGGCGGGCAGTGGAGGAGGCGGGGGGCGGGCAGTGGAGGAGGCGGGGGGCGGACAGTGGAGGAGGCGGGGGGCGGACAGTGGAGGAGGTGGGGGGCGGGCAGTGGAGGGGGCGGGGGGGTCGGGCAGTGGAGGGGGCAGTGGAGGGGGCGGGGGGCGGGCAGTGGAGGGGGCAGTGGAGGGGGTGGGGGGTGCGGGCAGTGGAGGGGGCGGGCAGTGGAGGAGGCAGGGGCGGGCAGTGGAGGGGGCGGGGGGGTGGGCAGTGGAGGGGGTGGGCAGTGGAGGGGGTGGGCAGTGGAGGGGGTGGGGGGGCGGGCAGTGGAGGAGGTGGTGAGCCATGGGGGGAGGG
Source organism: Pristiophorus japonicus (assembly GCF_044704955.1). Taxonomy (NCBI): domain Eukaryota; kingdom Metazoa; phylum Chordata; class Chondrichthyes; family Pristiophoridae; genus Pristiophorus; species Pristiophorus japonicus. The sequence goes on along the minus strand of NC_091986.1, from coordinate 224,028,725 downwards.
GGGGGTGCGGGGCGGGCACTGGATGCAGTGGTGCAGATGGTCGTGGTACATGAGCTTCATGAACTTGGTGTTAAATGTAGGAACATAGAAATTTGCAGAACAGGAGGAGGCCATTCCGGCCCATCGTGTCCGTGCCGGCCGACAAAGAGCCGCACGGCCCTCGGTCAGCAGCCCTGAAGGTTACGATGAACAATGACAGAAAGGCAAAGAGCACCCAGCCCAACCTGTCCACCTCACACAACTGCGACACCCGTTATACTGAAACATTCTACACTCCACCCCAACCGGAGCCACGTTAAAGATGATTGTTGAAGGAGCGAGAGAATAGAAGGTTTGAGAGTGTAGCTTGCCTATAGAAAAGGAATCTGGAGTTGTTCATGCCTCTGTGGTGAGGGAGCCTCAGTGAACCACGAGGTGGTCCAGTCAAATTTGGTGTTGACGACAAAACAGGTTTTGCACCAGGAGTGCAGGCCTCAGAGCCAGGGGTCAAAGGTGGGTTGGAGTTGGAGGTGGACAAGGGAACATGGTTGGAGGGTGGCCATGGCAGTGATACAGGCCCATCCCTCTAGCCTGCTGACCTGCCCGATCGCCCAGCACTAAGCAGAAGCTCTGAGGTGGAGTCTCACTCACCCCAGATTCAGCGATGCGTATCGTAGTGTCGCCCCCTCAAACTCCTTCAGACTGCTGTCCAACATCTCAGCTGTGCTCGGCACTTCCTGAGGGACAAGTACATCACAGCCCTTCACACGTTCCCAAACACGTTCCAATCATCAATAACAGCAGAGTGTGAAAGCTTGCATCACGATACATCGCGCAAAAAGGGCAGTCCCAATACACTCACTGCCTTTCTGAAAGATTAACCCCAACCCCACACCCATCCCACCCATCTCTCTCAACCTCACCCTACACTCCACATCCCCCAACCCCACCCATCCAACTAATCAAATCCCCAACCCCACTCTATCAATCCCAAGCTAATCCCACTGCCCAGCTCTCTCCCCATAGCACTGTATCAATCCCAAACTAATCCCAATGCCCCGCTCTCTCCCCATAGCCCTGCATCAATCCCAAACTAATCCCACTGCCCCGCTCACTCCCCAGAGCCCTGTATCAATCCCCAAACTAATCCCACTGCCCCACTCGCTCCCCATAGCCCAGTGTCAATCCCAAACTAATCCCACTGCCCCGCTCTCTCCCCATAGCCCAGTATCAATCCCAAACTAATCCCCCTGCCCCACGCTCTCCCCACAGCCCTGTATCTTCTCCTGGAAATATTCGTTGCCTGGGCTGTATCCCACTCGGTTTGGCCTGGTGCCTATAATCCGTTGTGTTACTGGGGGAGGACTTCCTTTTTAAAATTCACTCTCGGGATGTGGGTGTCGCTGGCCAGGCCGGCATTTATTGCCCGTCCCTAACTGCCCCCTGAGAAGGTGGTGGTGAGCCGCCTTCTTGAACCGCTGCAGTCCGTGTGGTGAAGGTGCTCCCACAGTGCTGTTAGGGAGGGAGTTCCAGGATTGTGACCCAGCGACGATGAAGGAACGGTGATATATTCCTGCTAATGATGACCCATGTGTCAGGCGCTCGGCACCACTCGATAATTATTGCAATATTAGACAGAGTCAGTAAAGAGGTAACGGTCTTGCCCAGCTCCCCTTCCTTGCTGGCTATTGCACCGTGGGGACCTGCTTACTGCACTTCTCCTGAGATTTACTTGTCAGCCCATTAGGAAGATTGAATACAGATCATTAGATTCTCCATCACAAGCAGGAGACACAGATAATTACTGTGCCAATACTGCCAGCCCAGTATTAGCCCCTGCATCCACAGTTATTAAGCTGGGTTTTAGTCATTGGATCACTGTGGAGGGAAGCCCCTGCCCAGAGTTGCCACACCTTTAGGTGTTCGCTGCGGCTCAGGGGGCAGCACTCTCGCCTCAGAGTCAGGTTGTGGGTTCAAGTACCACTCCAGGGACTCGAGCCCTGAATGACACAGTATTTACAGCACAGAAACAGGCCATTATGCTCCACACCAGCCCCATCCATCTCACCCCATCACCATATCCTTCTATTCCTGTCTCCCTCATGTGTTTATCCAACTTCCCCTTAAATACATCAATACTATTCGCCTCAACCCCTCCCTGTGGCAGCGAGTTCCATCAGGCTGACAGTACATCCATGACCACCGGACATCCCAAAGCGCTTTACAGTCAATGAAGTACTTTTTGAAGTTCAGTCACTGTTGTAATGTGGGAAACGCAGCAGCCAATTTACGCACAGCAAGCTCCCACACACAGCAATGTGATAATGACTCGACAATCTGTTTGTGATGTTGATTGAGGGATAGATATTGTCCAGAACGCTGGGGATAACTTCCCTGCTCTTCTTCCCAATAGTGCCGTGGGATTTTTCACGCCTTGCTGAGCACAGTTTGGCTGCCAGGTTTCCTACGTTATAACAGTGACTGCCCTTGATAAAGTAAAGCTGGAACGTGCTTTGGGAGGTCCAGAGGTTGTGAAATGTGCTGTGTGACTGCTGGTCTTCCTTATCCTGCCCCCGAGTGTGTTGATTTGGCCAGAGCCGCTTGTAGCAGGAGCGCCGAGCAGGACTTGCAAGATGGGTGCAGACCGCTCAGCACCGTGTGGAGCTGTGCCTTGCACAATCTCTTCACTGCTCCGAGGGACAGAAGTTCAGCACTGGTCAGTGCCCGTGCTCCGACCCCAATCCCACCCCCATGGGTAATTCGGGGATTGGGAGAACCGCGTGCAGAGGTGGGCACAACCCATCCCAATAAATCTGCGGGGGAGTTGGGGCATCGCCCAGTCTGCACCTGTGTGAGGAGCTCCATTGCTCCAACATACCTTGGATTCTCTTCACAACCTGCCTAGAAACAGGAGGACATTCAGCCACTTGGACTCGTCCCACCATTCAATTCCATCCTGGCCAATTTGCACCTCAACTCTATTTTCTTCTGAAAATTAATTTCTACCATCAACTTGCAAACTACAAAAGGAAAAGGTTTGACACATTTCAAATAAATAAAAGAGTTACCTTCCAAACGTCGATATCATCGCCCTTCTCACTCACAGCCACACCAGTCCAGGTCAGCTAAAGGAAACCGCAAGGGTCAGAGGGCAAGGGGAGGGAGGGGTGAGACAGGGCAGGGCCAATACAGACACACGGAGAGAAGGCGGAGGGAAAAATTAATTTATTCTCACAGCTAGTCTTAAAAGTTTTAACCACCCACCCACCCCCCATATTCCCAACCTCACCCACCTTCTCCACGATCTCCCTAACCCCACCCACTCACCTTCTCCCCATAGCCCCCAATCCCACCCACCCACCTTCTCCCCATATCCCCCTAACCCCACCCACCTTCTCCCCATATCCCCCTAACCCCACCCACCTTCTCCCCATATCCCCCTAACCCCACCACTCACCTTCTCCCCGAACCCCCTAACCCCACCCACCCCCCTTCTCCCTATATCCCCCAATCCCACCCACCCACCTTCTCCCCATGTCCCCCTCATGTTTTTGAAGCCTTATTCTCAGCTTCCTTCCTCCATCCCATGAAGATCCCTCTGGGATGTCCCCTCGGACACCCCAGGCCGATGTCCTTGGCCCCTAACCTTTCCACCTGCTGCATTTACCTGCTGCTCCTCTGAGGGGGTGGTGCACTGTGACATGGCCGAGGGTTTCCGGGAGCTCTCCTCCTGGTCACAGGCGGGGGGCGGTGGCTCCCATTGAGTCGTCCCCGTGGGAATGTGCCAGTAATAGGTCCCCGAGGTGTCGCGTACCCTCATCCAGCCAGCAGGCAGGTCTGCATCCGTCTCAAAGGAGTTCCGATTCCAGATCGGGTCTGAAACACAAATGGTACTAATATTATTAAATCCCAAATAAAACCAGAAAATGTTGGAGATGCTCAGCAGGCCAGGTCTGCGGTGAGTTAATGTTAACATAAGGAAGTTATGATGAACCTGTAAAAACACTGGTTCCGCCCCAACTGGTGTCCAATTCTGGGCACCACACTTTAGGCAGGATGTGAAGGTCTTAGAGAGGGAGCAGAAAAGATTTACGAGAATGGTTCCAGGGAAGATGGACTTCAGTGACGTGGATAGACTGGAGAAGCTGAGGTTGTTCCCCTTGGAGCAGAGAAGGTTGAGAGGAGATTTGATCGAGGTGTTCAAAATCATGAGGGGTCTGGACAGAGTAGATCGATAAAGTGTTAAAAAGACAAGCCTGAAGGCTGAGTGTCTCAATGCGAGGAGTATTCATAACAAGGTGGATGGATTAACTGCGCAGGCAGCTATTAATGAATATGATATAATTGGGATTAAGGAGACATGGCTCCAGGGTGACCAAGGCTGGGAACTCAACATCCAGGGGTATTCAACATTCAGGAAGGATAGACAGAAAGGAAAAGGAGGTGGGGTAGCGTTGCTGATTAAAGAGGAAATTAATACTACAGTAAGGAGGGACATTAGCCTGGATGATGTGGAATCGGTATGGGTGGAGCTGCGGAATACCAAAGGGCAGAAAATGCTAGTGGGTGTTGTGTATAGACCACCAAACAGTAGTAGTGAGGTTGGGGACAGCATCAAACAAGAAATTAGAGATGCGTGCAATAAAGATACAACAGTTATCATGGGCGACTTCAATCTACATATAGATTGGGCTAACCAAACTGATAGCAATACGGTGGAGGAGGATTTCCTGGAGTGTATTAAGGATGGTTTTCTAGACCAATATGTCGAGGAACCAACTAGAGGGCTGGCCTTCCTAGACTGGGTGATGTGTAATGAGAGAGGACTAATTAGCAATCTTGTTGTGCTAGGCCCCTTGGGGAAGAGTGACAATAATATGGTAGAATTCTTTATTAAGTTGCAGAGGGACACAGTTAATTCAGAGACTACGGTCCTGAACTTAAGGAAAGGTTACTTCGATGGTATGAGACGTGAATTGGCTAGAATAGACTGTGGAGAATGATACTGAAAGGGTTGACGGTGGATAGGCAATGGCAAAAATTTAAAGATCACATGGATGAACTTCAACAATTGTACATCCCTGTCTGGAGTAAAAATAAAATGGGGAAGGTGGCTCAACCGTGGCTAACAAGGGAAATTAAGGATAGAGTTAAATCCAAGGAAGAGGCATATAAATTGGCCAGAAAAAGCAGCAAACCTGAGGACTGGGAGAAATTTAAAATTCAGAGAAAGACAAAAGGTTTAATTAGGAGGGGGAAGAGAGAGTATGAGAGGAAGCTTGCAGGGAACATAAAAACTGACTGCAAAAGCTTCTATAGATATCTGAACAGAAAAAGATTAGTGAAGACAAACATAGGTCACTTACAGTGAGAATCAGGTGAATTTACAATGGCGAACAAAGAAATGGCAGACCAATTGAACAAATACTTTGGATCTGTCTTTACGAAGGAAGACACATATAACCTTCCGGAAATACTAGGAGACCGAGGGTCTAGTGAGAAGGAGGAACTGAAGGAAATCCTTATTAGTCAGGAAATTGTGTTAGGGAAATTGATGGGATTGAAGGCCGATAAATCCGCAGGGCCTGATGGGCTGCACCCCAGATTACTTAAGGAAGTGACCCTAGAAATAGTGGATGCATTGGTGATCATTTTCCAACAGTCTATCGACTCTGGATCAGTTCCTATGGACTGGAGGGTAGCTAAAAAAGGAGGGAGAGAGAAAACAGGGAATTATAGACCGGTTAATCTGACATCAGTAGTGGGGAAAATGTTGGAATCAATTATTAAAGATAAAATAGCAGCGCATTTGGAAAGCAGAGACAGGATCGGTCCAAGTCAGCATGGATTTATGAAACGGAAATCATGCTTGACAAATCTTCTAGAATTTTTTTGAGGTTGTAACTAGTAGAGTAGAGAAGGGAGAACCAGTGGATGTGGAGTATTTGGGCTTTCAAAAGGCTTTTGACAAGGTCCCACACAGGAGAATAGGGTGCAAAATTAAGGCACATGGTATTTGGGGTAACATATTGACGTGGATAGAAAACTGGTTGGCAGACAGGAAGCAGAGAGTCGGAATAAACAGGTCCTTTTCAGAATGGCAGGCAGTGACTAGTGGGGTGCCGCAGGGCTCAGTGCTGGGACCCCAGCTAGTTACAAAATATATTAATGATTTAGACGAAGGAATTGAATGTAATATCTCCAAGTTTGCAGATGACACTAAGCTGGGTGGCGGTGTGAGCTGCGAGGAGGACGCTAAGAGGCTGCAGGGTGACTTGGACAGATTAGGTGAGTGAACAAATGCATGGCAGATGCAGTATAATGTGGATAAGTGTGAGGTTATCCATTTTGGTGGCAAAAACAAGGCGGCAGATTATCTGAATGGTGAAGATTAGTAAAAGGGAAGGTGCAATGAGATCTGTGTGTCATGGTACATCAGTCATTGAAAGTAGGCATGCAGGTACAGCAGGCGGTGAAGAAAGCAAATGGCATGCTGGCCTTCATAGCTAGAAGATTTGAGTATAGGAGCAGGGAGGTCTTACTGCAGTTGTACAGGGCCTTAGTGAGGCCTCACCTGGAGTATTGTGTTCAGTTTTGGTCTCCTAATCTGAGGAAGGACATTCTTGCTATTGAGGGAGTGCAGTGAAGGTTCACCAGACTGATTCCAGGGATGGCTGGACTGACCTATGAGGAGAGACTGGATCGACTGGGCCTGTATTCACTGGAGTTTAGAAGGATGAGAGGGGATCTCATAGAAACATATAAAATTGTGATGGGACTGGACAGGTTAGATGCAGGAAGAATGTTCCTGATGTTGGGGAAGTCCAGAACCAGGGGTCACAGTCTAAGGATAAGGGGTAAGCCATTTAGGACCGAGATGAGGAGAAACTTGTTCACTCAGGATTGTGAACTTGTGGAATTCTCTACCATAGGTCAGTTCATTGGATATATTCAAGAGGGAGTTCGATATGGCCCTTATGGCTGAAGGGATCAAGGGGTATGGAGAGAAAGCAGGAAAGGGGTACTGAGGTGAATGATCAGCCATGATCTTATTGAATGGCGGTGCAGGCTCGAAGGGCCGAATGGCCTACTCCTGCACATATTTTTTATATTTCTATACTTGAAGGGGAGAAATGTGCCGGGCTGTGGGGAAAAGAGGGGGAATGGGACTGATCGGATCGCTCTCTCACAGAGCCGGCACAGGCTCGATGGGCCCAATGGCCTTCTTCTGTGCTGACTCCTTGACACAGATATCCCACCGGGTCAGCACACACCCCAATAAACACAAACCCCGGTCAGCACGCACCCCAATAAACACAAACCCGGGTCAGCACGCACCCCAATAAACACAAACCCGGGTCAGCACGCACCCCAATAAACACAAACCCGGGTCAGCACGCACCCCAATAAACACAAACCCGGGTCAGCACGCACCCCAATAAACACAACCCGGGTCAGCACCCCAATAAACACAAACCGGGTCAGCACGCACCCCAATAAACACAAACCCGGGTCAGCACGCACCCCAATAAACACAAACCCGGGTCAGCACCCCAATAAACACAAACCCTGGTCAGCGCACACCCCAGTAAACACAAACCCGGGTCAGCTCCCCAATAAACACAAACCCAGGTCAGCACCCCAATAAACACAAACCCGGGTCAGCACACGCCCCAATAAACACAAATCCGGGTCAGCACACGCCCCAATAAACACAAATCCGGGTCAGCACACTCCCCAATAAACACAAACCCGGGTCAGCACACACCCCAATAAACACAAACCCGGGTCAGCACACACCCCAATAAACACAAACCCGGGTCAGCACCCCAATAAACACAAACCCGGGTCAGCACCCCAATAAACACAAACCCGGGTCAGCACCCCAATAAACACAAACCCGGGTCGGCACCCCAATAAACACAAACCCGGGTCGGCACCCCAATAAACACAAACCCGGGTCGGCACCCCAATAAACACAAACCCGGGTCGGCACCCCAATAAACACAAACCCGGGTCGGCACCCCAATAAACACAAACCTGGGTCAGCACCCCAATAAACACAAACCCGGGTCAGCACCCCAATAAACACAAACCCGGGTCAGCACCCCAATAAACACAAACCCGGGTCAGTCACTGTTCGCTCCATTCCGACAACGGGAAGGTCACTATAAATTCCCCCGGGAGCTGCAGTGATCTCCGGAGCCTCCATCCTTCCTTTGTAAATCTCAGGATGTTAATCCGACAAACTCCTGGGCTAAACTCGGAGCAGGGCCCAGCACGGGGCTCGCAGTAATGTCTGTGGCTGGATGCAGGGCCAGGTGGCCAGCTGGTATTAGCACTTGGGGGGTGAAAGGCCGGCTTCAGTAGGAAGTCCAGGCTGGACCTGCAGCAGCTAACTGTGCCGTGTTCCAGAGATATCGCACAGGAACCCGGAGCAGGCCACCAGCCCATCCCTGGACCCTGGCTCCGCACTCCTGGGTTTAAACTGGATGTGAAATTACAGGCATGGTAACTGCTGGTTACTAAAAATACCATCAGTGACGGACACAGAGCTGCCATTAAATCCGCAGCCTAGGCTGGGGCGGTGTGAATCCCATCGGCCTGGAGAAGCTGCCAAATGACATCAGGCATGTAACCACATGGAGACATGGTGGTCTGGACACTGGGTGGGAGCAGGGTGAGCCCTCCCCCTTAACATTCCCACAACCAAATACCCATCGCAGACTCGATCACTGCACCGGGGAGGGGACTCACACCCTCAACCCCGGGGGCGACCAGACCCTTATTCAGACAGTGAGTGTTGCGAAGCTCTTTAACCATGGGAGTATCGCTGCCAAGTGCAGTGTTCCTGCATCTGCCATAGACACAGACACACAAACGCACTGACACACACACACAGGCATGTGCGCACCTGGGCACATAGACTGGGACCACGTACAGACCATGAGGTCTGGAGCAGAGTGCTTCTGGCGAAACCCAAACTAATTGGTGAGTAATGTCGGGGCGATTTAGGAACAGGAGGAGGCCATTCAACCCCTTGAGGCTGTTCTGCCATTTAATGATCTCAGATCTATTTACCCACCTTGCTCCATATCCCTCGATACCCAACCGATCTCTATCCATCTCACTTTTCATCTTTCTTGTATCCGTGCGCTATCTTTTGGTGAGTTGTGCACATGACCCCTAAGTCCCATTTCTATTCCACAGCCCCGAGGCCCTCCCATCAACAGATCCCAATTTGTCTCTCTCTGTACAAAGGGAATGGCCTCGCACGTCCCCACGTTGCACTCCATCTTTCGGGAAGTCAGTGTGGACACCATCTCTGGCCATTGCCCTATCCACCAGGCTGGTGACCTCCCCAGAGAGGGTGATGGAGAGCGAGTACACGGGTTGTTTCAACATGAGGGTTAAATGACAAACGAAGAGCTGAGGAACAGGCAAAGGCAATATCCCCAAGGGAAGGAGTCAGACATTTACAGGCAGCTGCCAATCTACAGAACCTTCTTGCAGCAATTACTCTCTAACTGACCCCTGCATGCATTTAAGGGGAGGCTAGATAAACATATGAGGGAGAAGGGGGAAGGTTGCAAAAGAACATAATTAATAGGAGCAGGAGTAGGCCATACGGCCCCCCGAGCCTGCTTCACCAGTTAATACGATCATGGCTGATCCGATCATGGACTCAGGTCCACTTCCCTGCCCACTCCCCATAATCCCTTATTCCCTTATCGTTTAAGAAACTGTCTATCTCAATTAAATTTATTCAATGTTCCAGCTTCCTCAGCTCTCTGAGGCAGCGAATTCCACAGATTTACAACCGAGAAGAAATTCCTCCTCATCTCAGTTTTAAATGGGTGGCCCCTTATTCTATCATGCCCCCTAGTTCTAGTCTCCATCTCTGCATCCACCTTGTCAAGCCTCCTCATAATCTTATACGTTTCGATAAGATCACCTCTCATTCTTCTGAATTCCAATAAGTAGATGCCCAACCTACTCAACCTTTCCTCATAAGTCAACCCCCTCATCCCCAGAATCAACCTAGTGAACCTTCTCTGGACTGCCTCCAAAGCAAGTATATCCTTTCATAAATATGGAAAACAAAACTGCACGCAGTATTCCAGGTGTGGCCTCACCAATACCCTGTATAGCTGTAGCAAGACTTCCCTGCTTTTATACTCCATCCCCTTTACAATAAAGTCCAAGATTCTATTGGCCTTCCTGATCACTAGCTGTACCTGCATACTATCCTTTTGTGTTTCATGCACAAGTAACCCCCAGGTCCCGCTGTACTGCGGCACTTTGCAATCTTTCTCCATTTAAATAATAACTTGCTCTTTGATTTTTTTTCTGCCAAAGTGCATAACCTCACACTTTCCAACATTATACTCTATCTGTCAAATTTTTACGCACTCACTTAGCCTGTCTATGTCCTTTTGCAGATTTTGTGTGTCCTCCTCACACATTGCTTTTCCTCCCATCTTTGTATCGTCAGCAAACTTGGCTACGTTACACTCGGTCCTTTTTTCCAAGACGTTAATATAGATTGTAAATAGTTGGGGTCCCAGCACTGATCCCTGCGGCAACCCACTGGTTACTGATTGCCAACCCGAGCCGGTTGTGCTGATGGATTTAGATGAGGAAAGACGGGAAGAGGCTCGAGTGGAGCAGAAACGCCGGCATGTTTCTGTGCCATATATTCGATGTAATCCTGTGTAAACCGAGTCGCCATTGAGCTTAACTAATCAATACATGTAAAGGGACAGGCCAGATTAAACACAGATACATCATAGCAGCTCACCCTCCCCTCCCCCTGACCTCACCAACCCCGTGTCCATCATTCCCTACCCCCACATACACCTCTCCCCTGCCCACGCTCCCCTTTATCTGAACCCTCCCCTCATCACTGCCCAACCCTCCCCTCCCCGTCGCACCCTCCCCACCCCCCTCCCCTCCCCGTCGCCCCCGCCCCCATCCTCCCCTCCCCGTCGCCCCCGCCCCCATCCTCCCCTCCCCGTCGCCCCCGCCCCCATCCTCCCCTCCCCGTCGCCCCCGCCCCCATCCTCCCCTCCCCGTCGCCCCCGCCCTCCCCATTTTCCCCTGCTCGGAAGCTGTGATCGGACAGCACGTCCCTCAACCCTTCTCCAAGCATCACTCCCAACCACTGCCGCCCAGCACCGTAGACCACCTGGAGAGACCCACCCAGCACCACAGACCACCTGGAGAGACCCACCCAGCACCACAGACCACCCGGAGAGACCCACCTAGCACCACAGACCACCTGGAGAGACCCACCCAGCACCACAGACCACCCGGAGAGACCCACCCAGCTTGCAGTTGCCAGCACTGCGGACTATATGAAGCTCACAGACAGCCTCTGCTGCTGGAACAGGCCCAGATGTTGCTGCGTTAAGCTGGTCCCTGGAACAGTTTCAGCCGCAGAACAATTGATTGCTCACGGCTCCTTCCATCGCACAGAATAAACGCAGACATTGTCGCTGTAAACAGGCCCGAGGAGCACAGCCCCGGGCAGGTCAGTGCGACGCACAGCAGGCCCGGGGTCTGTGAACCTCAGTCACCCCCACACCTCGCTCGGTACCTGGGTAATGGTCCAACAATATGATGGCCAGGAAGTAATCCTTCGAGTACATTATATCGACTGAGCTCCTACTGCTGATGCCTCCCAGGCACTCTCGCCGGAGCTCTGCACAGGCTGAGGCAAAGCAACTCCGTCCGTCCGTCCGCCTCGCAGCGCCTCGCCCCCCCCCCTCCCCCTCGCAGCCCCTCCCCCTCACGGTGCCTCGCCCCCCCTCCCCTTCGCGGCCCCTCCCCCTCGCGGCCCCTCGCCCCCCCCCTCGCCCTCGCGGCCCCTCCCCCTGCCTCGCACCCCTCTCACCCTCGCGGCCCCTCGCCCCTCCTCCCCCTCGCCCCCCCTCCCCCTCGCGGCCTCTCCCCCTCGCAGCCCCTGCCCCTCCCCCTTTCCGCCCCCCCCCCCTCGCGGCGCCTCGCCCCACCTCCCCGCGCCTCGCCCCTCCCCTCCTCCCCCTCGCGGCCCCTCCCCCTCGCGGCCCCTCCCCCTGCCTCCCTCCCCCGCCCCCTCGCAGCCCCTCCACCTGCCTCCCTCCCCCGCCCCCTCGCGGCCCCTCCACCTCGCCCCCCCTCCCCCTCGCAGCCCCTCCCCCTCGCCGTGCCTCGCCCCCTCCCCCTCACGGTTCCTCCCCGTGCCTCGCCCCCTCCCCCTCACGGTGCCTCGTCCCCCCCTCCCCCTCGCCTCACCCCCCTCCCCCTCGCGGCCCCTCCTCCTCGCGGCGCGGCGCCTCGCCCCCCCCTCCCCCTCCCCCTCACGGCGCCTCGCCCCCGGTCCCAGCTCACTGGTTCCTCAGCCACACGCCGAGGGAGAGGGTCACAGACCACCCACCCCCGGGGAGAGGGCAGGGATGGGCGAGGGGGGGGGCAGGGTGAGGGCGGAGGAGCCATACAAGGGGAGGGGGGGTGCGCGAAGGGGCAGGGCCGAGCGAGAGGGAACATTGGAACAGGAGGAGGCCATTCAGCCCCTCGAGCCTGTTCCACCAGTCAATGAGATGAGGGCTGAGCTGCGACCTAACTCCACATACCCGTCTGTGCCCCTTTTCCCTCAAGACCTTTCGTTAACAAAAAGCGTCCAACTTCAGTTTTCAAATGAATAGTTGATCGAGCATCAATTCCATTCGAGGAGAGTTCGAAACTTCCACCACAGTGTGTGTACAAGTGTTTCCTGATTTCACCCCTGAAAGGTCTGGCTTGAATTTTAAGACCATGCTCCCAATCCTAGACTTCCAAACCAGCAGGAACAGTGTCTCTTAACCTTCTAAATTCTCGGGAATACAACCGGAGTTTGTGTAATCTCTCCTCGTAACTTAACCCTTGAGGTCTGGGTACCATCCTGGTAACCCTAGGCTGCACTCTCTCCCAGGCCAGTATACCCTCCCTAAGGTGCGGTGCCCAGAACTGCTCACAGTGCCCCAGGTGTAGTCTAACATAAGAAACAGAACATAAGAAATAGCATCAGTCGGCCATTTGGCCCCTCGAGCCTGCCCCACCATTCAATACGATCATGGCTGATCTGATCATGGACTCAGCTCCACTTCCCCGCCCGCTCCCCATAACCCTTTACTCCCTTATCGCTCAAAAATCTGTCTATCTCTGCCTTAAATATATTCAATGACCCAGCCTCCACAGCTCTCTGGGGCAGAGAATTCTACAGATTTACACCCCTCACAGAAGAAATTCCTCCTAATCTCAGTTTTAAATGGGCGATACCTTATTCTGAGACTATGCCCTCTAGTTTTGGCTTCTGCTGAGTGGAAATATTCTCTCTGCATCCACCTTGTCGAGACCCCTCATTATATGTTTCGATAAGATCACCTCTCATTCTTCTGAACTCCAATGAGTAAAGGCTCAACCTACTCAATCTATCTTTATAAGTCAACCCCCTCATCTCCAGAATCAACCGAGTGAACCTTCTCTGAACAGCCTCCAATGCAAGTATATCCTTTCTTAAATACGGAGACCAAAACTGTACGCAGTACTCCAGATGTGGCCTCACCAATACCCTGTACAGTTGTAGCAGGACTTCCCTGCTTTTATACTCTATCCCCCTTGCAATAAAGGCCAACATTCCATTTGCCTTCCTGATTACTTGCTGTACATCTATACTAACTGTGTGTTTCATGCACAAGGACCCCCAGGTCCCTCTGTACTGCAGCACTTTGCAATTTTTCTCGATTTAAATTATAATTTGCTTTTCTATTATTTCTGCCAAAGTGGATAACCTCATATTTTATCACATTATACTCCATCTACCAAATTTTTGCCCACTCACTTGGCCTGTCTATATCACTTGGCAGATTTTTGTGTCCTCCTCACAATTTGCTTTCCCACCCATCTTTGTATCATCAGCAAACATGGCTACATTACACTCGGTCCCTTCATCCAAGTCATTAATATAGATTGTAAATAGTTGAGGACCCAGCACAGATCCCTGCGGCACCCCACTAGTTACTGTTTGCCAACTGGAATATTACCCATTTATCCCGACTCTCTGTTTTCTGTTAGTTAGCCAATCCTCTATCCATGCTGATATATTACCCCCAACTCCGTGAAATTTTTTTATCTTGTGCAGTAACCTTTTATGTGGCACCTTATCGAATGCCTTCTGGAAATCCAAATACACCACATCCACTGGTTCCCCTTTATCCACCCTGTTCATTACATCCTCAAAAGAACTCTAGCAAATTTGTCAAACATGATTTCCCTTTCATAAAACCATACTGACTCTGCTTGATTGAATCTTGCTTTTCCAAATGTCCCACTACTGCTTCCTTAATAATGGACTCCAGCATTTTCCCAACGACAGATGTTAGACTAACTGGTCTATAGTTTCCTGCTTTCAGTCTCCCTCCTTTTTTTAAAAAAAATAGGGGCATTACATTTGCGGTTTTCCAATCCACTGTGACCTCCCCAGAATGCAGGGAATTTTAGTAGATTACAACCAATGCATCCACTATCCCTGCCGCCACCTCTTTTAAGACCCTAGGATGTAAGGCATCAGCTCCAGGGGACTTGTCCACCTTTAGTCCCATTATTTTATCGAGTACTACTTCTTTTGTGATAGTGATTGTATTATTGATAGTTGCAGCATAACTTCTACCCCCTTGTTTTCTAGATATAAAGGCCAGCATTCTATTAGCCATCTTGATTTTTTTCTGTACCTGTTCGTGACATTTTAACGATCTATGTACCTGGACCCCCCCCCAGAGTACTGTGTACAGTTCTGATCTCCTTACCTAAGGAAAGACGTACTTGCCTTAGAGGGAGTGATGCGAACATTCACTAGACTGGTTCCTGGGATGAGTTTGAGCAGACTGGAGATTGGAAGAATGAGGTGATCTAATTGAACCATATAACATTCTTAAGGGGCTTGACAGGGTTAATGCTGAGAAAATGCTTCCCCTGGCTAGAACACGGGGTCACAGTCACAGAATAAGCCCATTTAGGACTGAGATGAGGAGAAACTTCTTCACTCAGAGGGTGGTGAATCTTTGGAATTCTCTGCCTCAGAGGGCTGTGGAGGCTCAGTCGTTGAGTATATTCAAGGCAGGGGTCAATGAACTGTTGGGATCAAAGGGAGTTAAGGGATATGGGGATCGTGCGGGAAGGTGGCGTTAGGTAGAAAATCAACCGGGATCTTATGAATGGTGGAGCAGGCTCGAGGGGCCGAATGGCCGACTCCTGCTCCTATTTCTATGTTATGTATCTTTGGACTCCACTGTATTCAGCATTTCACCAATTAAAAAGTGCCCTGCTCTAACCTTTTTAGGTCCAAAGTGGCCGACCTCACATCTACCTACATTGAAATCCATTTGCCACCGTTCTGCCCATTCACTGAATCTCTCGATGTCCTGCTGTAGTTTCACGCAGAGACTATTTCACCTAGCTCGCGCTTCTACACGTGCGTTTCCGGACACGTGTTCGGACAAATAGTCTCCGACTCCGTCTCCCCAGCGCAATTTACACCAACCTTTTTCTGCGCATGCGTCGGAACTGGCCCCGAACACCACGTCCCTGCTGGGCTACCCCGAGCCAGGGGGAGAGCGGTGGGTAGAGACCGTGGGGCGGGGGGGAAAGAGGGGAGAGGGGAGAGAGACAGAGACTGTTTCAGGGGGAGGGGGAGGGGTGAGAGACGGGAGACGGGGTGGGTGGTGAGGGAATTCAGTGTAGACAACTCATGTTCTTCCAACCCCCTTTACAACCACACCCGACAGCGTTGGAAAGGATAAAATCCAGGTGGTGGTCACAACACTGACACTTGATACCCAATAAACCCGTGAACAATCCGCACACAATGCCCCCCATCCACGGCGGGGGCTGGGGGGGGGGGGGGGCTTCGTTTAGGCACTTTGGCTGGGGGAGGGATGTGTCCTTTCTGACTTCTAAAGTCCAAATGGATCATGTTACAATGTGCAAAGTTCAGCTGGGCGGTTCCATTTGCACAATCCAGAGAAACTTCAGGGTGTGGCTTATCCTCCAAGAGGACTGTTCTGTATGTAAACATTGTAACTGTGTAAGACTTGTCACCAGGGGGCGCAACTATTGGAGGCCCAAGGGTCACCTGCACGGTGCAAGGGAGTATAAAAGGTTGTCTGCCATGCTGCTCAGGCACTCTGGAGTTGTGTTAAAGAGACTAAGGTCACATCAGTTTTAGCTCACAGTACTCAGTCTTGTGGAGTTCTTCCATACTTAACAGGGACCAATTAGTAATAGGTCATGTGATAATGGAGAACCAATCAGAGAAACGCTTGCAATTCACTTAGTACAAATAAACGCGCCGTAATGTTATGGTTTCATCGAGACAGTGCCACCTATGTGTCAGTGGCAAATTTGGATATATGGCTTTCTGTGCCATTGAAGTCATTACTAAATACTGTGAATAGTTGAGGCCCCAACACAGATCCCCATGGGACACCACTAGTCACATTCTGCCAATTTGAGCAACTACCCATTATCTCTACTGCCTGTCTCCTGCCGATCAGCCAATTTCCTAACCAGCTCAATAATTTGCCCTCAATTCCGTAGGCTTCTACCTTAGTTAAAAGACTCTTGTGGGACTTCATCAAATCCCTTCTGGAAGTCCATATAAATAACATCCATAGACATTCCCCTGTCCACTACTTTAGTTCAGACACCTGCAACGTGCTAACCAATTCCTTTAAACCCTTGGATGGAAACCATCAGGTCCTGTGGATTTGTCACTCTTCAGTCCCATTTTTTTCCTTCATTACATGGGAACACCACCACCTCCAAGTTCCCCTCCCAGTCACACACCATCCCGACTTGGAAATATATCGGCCGTTCCTTCATCGTCGCTGGGTCACAATCCTGGAACTCCCTCCCTAACAGCACTGTGGGAGCACCTTCACCACACGGACTGCAGCGGTTCAAGAAGGCGGCTCACCACCACCTTCTCAAGGGGCAATAAATGCTGGCCTTGCCAGCGACGCTCACATCCCAAGAATAATTGTTTTTTTTTAAATCAATGGATACGGAAGCCAACTGCATTTAATAATTTCAGTCACCCATTGAACCACTGCCTAGAACATAAGAACATAAGAAATAGGAACAGGAGTTGGCCATTCGGCCCCTCGAGCCTGCTCCGCCATTTAATACGATCGCGGCTGATACGATCATGGACTCAGCTCCACTTCCCCGCCCGCTCCCCATAACCCCTTATTGATTCAATGAAGGAATTTCAGGCTTGCAAGCTGTAAAGCCAAGTTGAAGTAATCAGGGTTGGGTTGCAGGGTAAGGGGTGAGGATGAACGGTTTGTGATTAAGCTGAACACAGCAGGAAATGACTGGACCAGCCCTGGGCAAACAGTGGGCAGCAGTGGACTCTGGCCGAGGCACGGCGTATTATCAGGCTGATAAGAGCAAACAGAGTAAGTGACCAGAGACTGTGCAGGGCACAGGGTGGCTGCTGACACAGACTGCCGTCCACTCACCCCGCTAAATAAACACATATACACATCAACAATTGCAATCGAACGGTGGAAAATCTGCACATTGAAGCCAGGGGGTCCCTAAAGCAGTGGAAGAGCCCAGCCCAGAGAGACAGATCCTGGGTAACCGCAGCCTGAGTGAGCCAGTCCTCACCCAAGCAGTATCCAGCACCATTGTCCCCACCATAACATCCCACTTCCCTCCACTTGGGCACAGACCCCGATACGGTGGGTACACAGCACGGACACAAGAACTAGAAACATAGAAAATAGGTGCAGGAGTAGGCCATTCGGCCCTTTGAGCCTGCACCACCATTCAATATGATCATGGCTGATCATTCACCTCAGGACCCCTTTCCTGCTTTCTCTCCATACCCCTTGATCCCTTTAGCCATAAGGGCCATATCTAACTCCCTCTTGAATATATCCAATGAACTGGCATCAACCACTCTCTGTGGCAGGGAATTCCACAGGTTAACAACTCTCTGAGTGAAGAAGTTTCTCCTCATCTCAGTCGTAAATGGCCTACCCCTTATCCTAAGACTGTGTCCCCTGGTTCTGGACTTCCGCAACACCGGGAACATTCTACCCGCATCTAACCCGTCCTATCAGAATCTTATATATTTCTATGAGATCCCCTCTCATCCTTCTAAACTCCAGTGTATAAAGGCCCAGTTGATCCAGTCTCTCCTCATATGTCAGTCCTGCCATCCCGGGAATCAGCCTGATGAACCTTCGCTGCACTCCCTCAATAGCAAGAACGTCCTTCCTCAGATTAGGAGACCAAAACTGAACACAATATTCCAAGTGAGGCCTCACCAAGGCCCTGTACAACTGCAGTAAGACCTCCTTGCTCCTTACTCAAATCCCCTAGCTATGAAGGCCAACATACCATTTGCCTTCTTCACCGCCTGCTGTACCTGTATGCCAACGTTCAATCTCTGATGTACCATGACATCCAGGTCTCGTTGCACCTCCCCTTTTCCTAATCTGCCGCTATTCAAATAATATTCTGTCTTCGTATTTTTGCCCCCCAAGTGGATAACTTCACATTTATCCACATTATACTGCATCTGCCATGCATTTGCCCACTCGCCTAACCTGTCCAAGTCACCCTGCAACCTCCCAGCGTCCTCCTCACAGCTCACACCGCCACCCAGTTTAGTGTCATCTGCAAACTTGGAGATATTACACTCAATTCCTTCATCCAAATCATTGATGTATATTGTAAAGAGCTGGGGTCCCAGCACTGAGCCCTGCGACACTCCACTAGTCACTACCTGCCATTCTGAAAAGGACTCGTTTATCCCGACTCTCTGCTTCCTGTCTGCCAACCAGTTCTCTATCCACGTCAATACATTACCCCCAATACCATGTGCTTTGATTTTGCACACCAATCTCTTGTGTGGGACCTTGTCAAAAGCCTTTTGAAAGTCCAAATACACCACATCCACTGGTTCACCCTTGTCCACTCTACTCATTACATCCTCAAAAAATTCCAGAAGATTTGTCAAGCATGATTTCCCCTTCATAAATCCATGCTGACTTGGACCGATCCTGTCACTGCTTTCCAAATGCGCTGCTATTTCATCTTTAATAATTGATTCCAACATTTTCCCCACTACTGATGTCAGGCTAACCGGTCTATAATTCCCCGCTTTCTCTCTCCCTCCCTTTTCAAAAAGTGTTGTTACATTAGCTACCCTCCAGTCCATGGGAACCGATCCAGAGTCGATAAGACTGTTGGAAAATGATCACCAATGCATCCACTATTTCTAGGGCCACTTCCTTAAGTATTCTGGGATGCAGACTATCAGGCCCTGGAGATTTATTGGCCTTCAATCCCATTAATTTCCCTAACACAATTTCCCACCTAATAAGGATATCCTTCAGTTCCTCCTTCTCACTAGACCCACTGTCCCCTAGTACTTCCGGAAGGTTATTTGTATCTTCCTTCGTGAAGACCGAATCAAAGTATTTGTTCAATTGGTCTGCCATTTCTTTGTTCCCCATTATAAATTCATCTGAATCTGACTGCAAGGGACGTTTGTCTTCACTAATCTTTTTCTCTTCACATATCTATAGAAGCTTTTGCAGTCAGTTTTTATGTTCCCGGCAAGCTTCTTCTCATATTAGGAGCAGGAGTCAGCCATTCGGCCCCTCGAGCCTGCCCCGCCATTCAATAAAATCATGGCCAATCTTCGACCTCAACTCCACTTTCCTGCCCGATCCCCACAGAGTCCAAAAATCTATCGATCTCGGTCTTGAATATACTCAACGACTGAGCTTCCACAGGTCTCCGGGGCAGAGAATTCCAAAGGAATCTGGAGATGGGGACAGTGGGGGCAGGGCCTGTTCCCCCGAGACTGCTATGGTGGGTCCAGGGTTTATACGCCGAGTGACCACGAAGCTGGCAGATCACTGATGTCCTTTCGGGAAGGAAACTTGCCGTCTTTACCCAATCTGGGCCTACATGTGACTCCAGTCCCACACCAACGTAACTGACTCTGAAATGCCCCCTGAAGTGGCCTGCCCGTTGTATCAAAGCCATGGTTCACGGGGGTTCAACATTACTCTAATTACTGTGAATTTAACCCCAGATTTCTCAGCACCCTGGTTCCACAAGCTAAGGTGGAGATAAGTTGAACCTTACCGATATCGTCAGGCGAACTCCAGGAAGCACTGCCTTGAGACAAACTGGTCCAGCTCGAGTCCTCATCACTGGCCGCCCTGTTCCTCATCCCGAAGAACAGACACGAGCTCTTGCGATCGTCACTGGGTGCCTCCAGAGGGCTGGTGGGGTCAGTCCTGCCGGCATCTTGTGCCGGTGGCTCTGTGTCCACCATCGGCACCGAGTCTGTCCGGACCTCAGGGAGCGGGGCGGCCGAATCCGGCCCGCACGATTCAAAGTCCCCCTGCTCCAGGTGGATGAGCAGCGGCTGGCCCGTGTCTGGGTCCCCGCCGCACGTGTCGAGGGACAACTCCAGCCCCATGTAGTAACTCAGGAAGCCTTTGCTCCGCGAGGTCGCCTGGCCCTTGTCCGGAGATTCCGTGTGTTCCTTGTTGCCCAAGCTCTCCGTCTCTCCTGTCTTGGAGGTGATGTTGCGGTTCTGGTCCTGCTTCTCGCTCTCCGCGGCCTTGCGCATCTTGTTCTGCCCGTCCTTCATCCACTTTGTGCTGGGGGCCTCCTCCACCAGCCCCATGGCAGCCTGGAGGTCAGTGGAGGCGTAGACCTTGCGGCCCTTGGGCGGGGTGGAGCGCTTGATGTCGGCGTTGAGGAGCTCGTTGTGTGAGGAGCGGAGGTTGAGAGTCAGCGAGGGGATCACACAGCTGTTTACATTTACCACGTCCGCCTGGTTGCCGACGGAGCCAGACATGGCACCTCGATCACGCTGCAATGAAACGGAGGCACAGGATTAGTGCACGGCAGCAAGCAGCTTTGTTTAATGGAGCTTTACAGGAGGCTGTTCAGCCAATTGTCTTGTGTGACGGTTCTCCGACAGAAGTCAGCCCCGAGTCCCATTCACCTGAACCCTGGAGTCCGGTGCTCCCTCAGTACTGCCCCTCCGACAGTGCGGCGCTCCCTTCAGTACTGCCCCTCCGACAGTGCGGCGCTCCCTCAGTACTGCCCCTCCGACAGTGCGGCGCTCCCTTAGTACTGCCCCTCCGACAGTGCGGCGCTCCCTCAGTACTGCCCCTCCGACAGTGCGCCGCTCCCTCAGTACTGCCCCTCCGACAGTGCGCCGCTCCCTCAGTACTGCCCCTCCGACAGTGCGCCGCTCCCTCAGTACTGCCCCTCCGACAGTGCGCCGCTCCCTCAGTACTGCCCCTCCGACAGTGCGCCGCTCCCTCAGTACTGCCCCTCCGACAGTGCGGCGCTCCCTCAGTACTGCCCCTCCGACAGTGCGGCGCTCCCTCAGCACTGCCCCTCCGACAGTGCGGCGCTCCCTCAGCACTGCCCCTCCGACAGTGCGGCGCTCCCTCAGCACTGCCCCTCCGACAGTGCGGCGCTCCCTCAGCACTGCCCCTCCGACAGTGCGGCGCTCCCTCAGCACTGCCTCAAATCTGTGTCCTAAGCTTAAATAAAGGAGACTATGAAGATATGAGGGCAGAGTTGGGTAAAGTGGACTGGGAAAATAGATTGAAGTGGAGGACGGTTGATGAACAGTGGTGTACATTTAAGGGGATGTTTCATGACTCAAGAAAATATATTCCAGTGAGGAGGAAAGGGTGTAAGAGAAAAGATAGCCATCTGTGGCTAACTAAAGAAATAAAGGACGGTATCCAATTAAAAACAAGGGCATACAAAGTGGCCAAAACTAGTGGGAGGACAGAAGGCTGAGAAGCTTTTAAAAGCCAGCAAAGAGCGACTAAAAAAATGATTAAGAAAGGGAAGATAGACTATGAAAGTAAACTTGCACAAAATATAAAAACAGATAGCAAGAGTTTCTATAGGTATATAAAAGGAAAAGAGTGACTAAAGTAAATGTTGGTCCCTTAGAGGACGAGACTGGGGAATTAGTAATGGGGAACATGAAGATGGCAGAAACTCTGAACAAATATTTTGTATCAGTCTTTAGGTTAGAGGACACTCACAATATCCCAACAGTGGATAGTCAAAGGGCTATGGGGGGGGGGGGGAGGGAACTTAACACAATCACAATCACTAAGGAGGTGGTACTCAGTAAGATAATGGGACTGAAGGCAGATAAATCCCCTGGACCTGATGGCTTGCATCCTAGGGTCTTGAGAAGTAACGGCAGGGATAGTGGATGCATTGGTTGTAATTTACCAAAATTCCCTGGATTCTGGGGAGGTCCCAGCAGATTGGAAAACTGCAAATGTAATGCCCCTATTTCAAAAAAGAGGCAGACAAAAAGCAGGAGACTATAGACCAGTTAGCCTAACATCTGTGGTTGGGAAAATGTTGGAGTCCATTATTAAAGAAGCAGTAGTAGGACATTTGGAAAAGCAAAATTCAGTCAGGCAGACTCAGCATGGATTTATGAAAGGGAAGTCATGTTTAACAAATTTGCTGGAATTCTTTGAGGATGTAACGAACGGTGGATAAAGGGGAACCAGTGGATGTGGTGTATTTGGACGTCCAGAAGGCATTTGACAAGGTGCCACATAAAAGGTTACTGCACAAGATAAAATTCATGGAGTTGGGGGTAATATATTAGCATGGATAGAGGATTGTTTAACTAACAGAAAACAGAGTGTCGGGATAAATGGTTCATTTTCTGGTTGGCAACCAGTAACTAGTGTGGTGCCACAGGGATCAGTGCTGGGACCCCAACTATTTACAATCTATATTAACGACTTGGAAGAAGGGACCGAGTGTAATGTAGCCAAGTTTGCTGACAATACAAAGATGGGAGGAAAAGCAATGTGTGAGGACACAAAAAATCTGCAAAAGGACATAGACAGACTAAGTGAGTGGGAAAAAATTTGGCACATGGAGTATAATGTTGGAAAGTGTGAGGTTACACACTTTGGCAGAAAAAAAAAAATCAAAGAGCAAATTATTATTTAAATGGAGAAAAATTGCAAAGTGCTGCAGTACAGTAGGACCTGGGGGTACTTGTGCATGAAACACAAAAGGATAGTATGCAGGTACAGCAAGTGATCAGGAAGGCAAATGGAATGTTGGCCTTTATTGCAAGGGGGATGGAGTATAAAAGCAGGGAAGTCTTGCTACAGTTATACAGGGTATTGGTGAGGCCACACCTGGAATACTGCGTGCAGTTTTGCTTTCCATATTTACGAAAGGATATACTTGCTTTGGAGGCAGTTCAGAGAAGGTTCACTCGGTTGATTCCAGAGATGAGGGGGTTGACATGAGGAAAGGTTGAGTAGGTTGGGCCTTTACTCATTGGAATTCAGAAGAATGAGAGGTGATCTTAACGAAACGTATAAGATTATGAGGGGGCTATCATGGTGGATGCAGAGAGGATGTTTCCACTAATAGGGGAGACTAGATCTAGGGGGCATAATCTTAGAATAAGGGGCCGCCCATTTAAAACCGAGATGATGAGGAATTTCTTCTCTCAGAGGGTTATAGATCTGTGGAATTTGCTGCCTGAGAGAGCAGTGGAAGCTGGGACATTGAATAAATTTAAGACAGAGATCGACAGTTTCTTAATCGATAAGGGAAGAAGAGGTTATGGGAAGCGGGCGGGGAAGTGGACCTGAGTCCATGATCGGATCAGCCATGATAGTTTTAAATGGCGGAGCAGGCTCGAGGGGCTGTATGGCCTACTCCTGCTCCGATTTCTTAAGTTCTTATGTACTGCCCCTCTGACAATGCGGCACTCCCTCTGTACTGCCCCTCCGACAGAAAAAAAACCAGGCAGAAACATAGAAAATAGGTGCAGGTATAGGCCATTCGAGCCTGCACCACCATTCAATAAGATCATGGCTGATCATTCCCTCAGTACCCCTTTCCTGCTTTCTCTCCATACCCCTTAATCCCCTTAGCCGTAAGGGCCATATCTAACTCCCTCTTGAATATATCCAATGAACTCGCATCAACAGCTCTCTGCGGCAGGGAATTCCACAGGTTAACAACTCTCTGAATGAAGAAGTTTCTCCTCATCTCAGTCCTAAATGACCTACCCCTTATCCTAAGACAATGTCCCCTGGTTCTGGACTTCCCCAGCATCGGGAACATTTTTCCCGCATCTAACCTGTCCAGTCCCGTCAGAATCTTATACGTTTCTATGAGATCCCCTCTCATCCTTCTAAACTCCAGTGAATAAAGGACCAGTTGATCCAGTCTCTCCTCATATGACAGCCCAGCCATCCCTGGAATCAGTCTGGTGAACCTTCGCTGCACTCCCTCAATAGTAAGAACATCCTTCCTCAGATTAGGAGACTAAAACTGAACACAATATTCCAGGTGAGGCCTCACCAAGGCCCTGTACAACTGCAGTAAGACCTCCCTGCTCCTATACTCAAATCCCTAGCTATGAAGGCCAACATACCATTTGCCTTCTTCACCGCCTGCTGTACCTGCATGCCAACTTTCAATGACTGATGTACCATGACACCCAGGTCTCGTTGCACCTCCCCTTTTCCTAATCTGCCGCCATTCAGATAATGGAAAACATGGATACAAACGTGCAAAACAGTTGAATGCCAGTAAGAGGAGCACCAAACCTGTCTTAGAATCACCAGCACAAGGAATGAAATCTAGATGCCCGAGGGAGAGGGGCCTTTGCTGACTGAACCTGTGGCGGGGCAATCCCGGGAATTGAAGTTCGGTTGGATTTATGGTGCTCGTTTTGAGGCAGTCAGGCTGTCCTGCACATGTGGGCTGACAGTCGGACAATTATATATTTAAACATTTTATTGCAACATTTGTGTACCCAATGTACTGAGTGCAGCAATTTTTAGATCCATTTGACGTGAGCTTTTCCAGGATTTGTGCCTTTCCCAGGTGACTGCACGGTTGTGAGCAGGCAGGGATAACGTAGGAAGTGTAACCAGGCCGATGTGACCTGAGCTTTCGGCGTGTCCATTCCTACACCGCATTGTGGCTGCCGCTCCGGACCCCAGCCATTCAATACTTTCCACTTTACCCCTCTTCCCTTCCTGACCCCGGATACTCTGCCCTCCCAACCCTCCATCACTCCCCGACCGTCCTAATCTCCTGCCACTGTCCCAGGCTTGACTCCCTCCTGGACAAGCCGATAGCTTCCCTCTGAGCTTCTCTTGGCATCCTACGGGGGACCCACCGAGGCCCTCGTCGCTGCCTCCTCACGAGCAGGAACCTCGACTGTCCCGTCCTACACTCTCTCCGATCATCCCGCCCACTGGGGGCTGATCTTTCCGATCTCCGCCCCCCCAGCGCTGACCCTGTGGATGCAGGCAGTGGGGCTGCCATCACCGACTCTCTCTACATCTCCCTCCAGAACGTCCGTTCGCCTGCAAACAAGGTCCTTCCCACTCATGACCTTATCGTGGAAGATGGCATCGACACCATGGTCCAGACGGAAACCTGGTTTAGGGTCGATGACACCTTACCCTTAAATGAAGCCTCCCCACCTGGCCATCCCTTCCACCACTTCTCATCCTCGGTGATTTCAACCTCCATCTCAATTCATCACGCTCTCTCCTGAGTTCACTTGCTTCCTCTCCTCCCTTAATCTCTCCCTCCATGTAAACTCACCAACCCATATTTTTGGCAACCCCTTTGACCTTGCCATCTCTCGTGGCCTTGCTCGTCCCATCGTGTCAATCGCAGATAAGGCCATCTCTGACCACTTTCTCGTAGTGTCCGCCACCCATATCCCCCTTCACCCCCCCCCTCCCGCTACAGCCCATGGAACAAACTCCCTCCCGACTCTCTGACAACTGCACATCAACTCCCAACTGTCCAGCTTTTGGCCCTCCATTCACCGTGACATTTCTGCAGTGACCGATCTGCTCAACCACACCCTCATCACCACCTTTGATGCCCGAGTCCCTGTTCAAACAATTCCTCTCTCTCACCCTGGCCATTTCCCCCAGTACAGCCCTGATCTCCGCTCCCTTAGGTCCAAGGGACACAGACTTGAATGGTTTAGCCATTCACTGCCAGATGTGGCTGGGTCACATAAAGCATTATTGGGTCCTGCTCTCGTCTGCCAAAATCGCTCACTATTCCAGAATGGCTTCTATTCTCCACTGCTAACCATCTTTTATAAAGACCTCTCCATCCTCACCTCCAACAATAAGTGTGAGGAGCTCATGGACTTCTTTGTATCTAAGATTGAGACCATCCGTTCAGCTGCCTCTGCCTCTTCCCTTCCTTCCCCCAGCCCACCGGGGAAAACTTCCTGCAAGGATTCTCCCTGCCCTAGCCTTGACCTCACATCTTTCTCCAGTTTCTCTCCGATCTCCTCTCGTGACCTTTCTGAGCTCATCCTGTCTGAGACCCACTTCCTGCTCCCTTCACCCTATTCCCACCAAACTGCTGACCACCTAACTTCCTTTTCTGGCTCCCATGTCAGCCGACATTGTTAACAGTTCTCTCCCCCTCTCCCTCAAATCCACCGGCATCACCCCTCTCCTTCAAAAAACAACCCTCGACCCCTCCGTCCTTGCAAACTACCGCCCCATCTCCAACCTCCCGTTCCTCTCCAAAGTCCTTGAACGTGTTGTCGCCTCCCAAATCCATGCCCATCTTTCCCACAATTCCATGTCTGAACCCCTTCAATCCAGTTTCCGTCCCTGCCACAGTCCCGAAATGCACTCATCAAAGTCACAAATTACATCCTTTGAGTGTGTGACCGGGGTAAACTATCCCTCCTCGTCCTTCTCGACCTGTCTGCAGCCTTTGACATGGTTGACCACTCTATCCTCCTCCAACACCTCTCCACCATGGTCCAGCTGGGTGGGACTGCACTCGCCTGGTTCATTCTTATCCATCTAATCGTAGCCAGAGAATCACCTGCAACGGCTTCTCTTCCCGCCCCCGCATCGTTACCTCTGGTGTCCCCCAAGGATCTATCCTTGGCCCTCTACATGTTGCCCCTCCTCATCTACATGTTGCCCCTCGGTGACATCATCCAGAAACCCAGCGTCAGTTTCCACATGTACGCTGAGACACCCAGCTCTACCTCACCCCCACTTCTCTCCACCCCTCCTCGGTCTCTCAATTGTCAGACTGCTTGCCCAACATCCAGTTCTGGATGAGCAGAAATTTTCTCCAATTGAATATTGGGAAGACCGAAGCCATTGTTTTCGGTCCCCACCACAAACTCCGTTCCCGAATCACTGACTCCATCCCTCTCCCCAACTACTGTCTGAGGCTGACCCAGACCGTTCACAACCTTGGCGTCATATTTGACCCTGAAATGAGCTTCCGGCCACACATCCGCAGCATAACTAAAACCGCCTATTTCCACCTCCGTACCATCGCCTGTCTCCGCCCCTGCCTCAGCTCATCCGCTGCTGAAACCCTCATCCGTGCCTTTGTTACCTCTCGACTTGACTATTCCAACGCACTCCTGACTGGCCTCCCACATACTACCTTTTGTAAACTAGAGGTGATCCAAAACTCGGCTGTCCCATGTCCTAACTCGCACCGAGTCCCGCTCACCCATCACCCCTTGGGCTCACTGACTCTTGTCCTAACTCACACCGAGTCCCGCTCACCCATCACCCCCTGGGCTCACTGACCTACATGGCTCCTAGTTAAGCAATGCCACGATTTCAAAATTCTCATCCATGTCTTCAAATCCCTCCATAGCCTCGCCACCTCCCTATCTCTAATCTCCTCCAGCCCCACAACCCCGCCTGCCCCCAACCTGAGATGTCTGCGCTCCTTAAATTCTGCCCTCTTGAGCATCCCTGATTCTAATCGCTCAACAATTGAACATAATATAAGAATTAGGAACAGGAGTAGGCCATCTAGCCCCTCGAGCCTGCTTCGCCATTCAACAAGATCATGGTGGCCGTGCCTTCTGTTGCCTGGACCCCAAGCTCTGGAACTCCCTCCCTAAACATCTCCACCTCTCTACCTGCTTCAAGACGCTCCTTAAAACTGACCTCTTTGACCCAGCTGTTGGTCACCTGCTCTAATTCACAATTATGCAGCTCAGTGTAACATTATTTAATCTCATGATACTCCTGTGAAGCCCCTTAGGACGTTTCACTACGTTAAAGGTGCTATATAAATGCAAGTTGTTGTATCCGTACTGTACCTGCCCTGAGAGTGTTTGATGGGACAGTGTAGAGGGAGCTTTACTCTGTATCTAACCCCGTGCTGTACCTGCCTGGGAGTGTTTGATGGGACAGTGTAGAGGGAGCTTTGCTCTGTATCTAACCCCGTGCTGTACCTGCCCTGGGAGTGTTTGATGGGACAGTGTAGAGGGAGCTTTACTCTGTATCTAACCCCGTGCTGTACCTGCCCTGGGAATGTTTGATGGGACAGTGTAGAGGGAGCTTTACTCTGTATCTAACCCCCTGTACCTGCCCTGGGAGTGTTTGATGGGACAGTGTAGAGGGAGCTTTACTCTGTATCTAACCCCGTGCTGTACCTGCCCTGGGAGTGTTTGATGGGACAGTGTAGAGGGAGCTTTACACTGTATCTAACCCCCTGTACCTGCCCTGGGGGTGTTTGATGGGACAGTGTAGAGGGAGCTTTACTCTGTAACTAATGCGCTGTACCTGCCCTGGGAGTGTTTGATGGGACAGTGTAGAGGGAGCTTTACTCTGTATCTAACCCCCTGTACCTGCCCTGGGAGTGTTTGATGGGACAGTGTAGAGGGAGCTTTACTCTGTATCTAACCCCCTGTACCTGCCCTGGGAGTGTTTGATGGGACAGTGTAGAGGGAGCTTTACTCTGTATCTAACCCCCTGTACCTGCCCTGGGAGTGTTTGATGGGACAGTGTCGAGGGAGCTTTACTCCGTACCTATCCTGAGCTGTAGCTAAATCGAGTGAGATTCACGGTTTGTGTTCACACTAACTGATTCTGGATGAGATGTTAAGTCGAGGCCCAGTCTGTCCTCTCAGGGGAATGTAAAAATCCCACAGCAACATTCGGCGAAGAGCAGGGGAGTTCATCTGGTCATTTATCCCACTGCTGCCGTGAGAGCTTGCTGTGCGCAAAATGGCTGCCGCGCGTGACATCATCACAACAGCGACTATACGTCCGACAGTGAATCTCGAGGATATGAAAGACATTCTATAAACTCACACCTCGCTTCACCACTACCAGGCAGGTCGAGCTTGCTCTGAGACAAGGCTCACCAGTTAAACCCAACACTCAGTCACAACACTGACATCAGCTGCTATTCTCAATCACAGGTACCTCCGTGGCAACACCTCCGTCCACAGACCCCGGCAACACCTCCGTCCACAGACCCCGGCAACACCTCCGTCCACAGACCCCGGCAACACCTCCGTCCACAGACCCCGGCAACACCTCCGTCCACAGACCCCCGAGCAACACCTCCGTCCACAGACCCCCGAGCAACATCTCCGGCACAGATCCCGGCAACATCTCCGGCCACAGACTCCGGCAACACCTCCGGCCACAGACCCCGGCATCACCTCCGGCCACAGACCCCGGCATCACCTCCGGCCACAGACCCCGGCAACACCTCCGGCCACAGACCCCGGCAACACCTCCGGCCACAGACCCCGGCTTCACCACCGTCCACAGACCCCGGCAACATCTCCGTCCACAGATCCCGGCAACACCTCCGTCCACAGACCCCGGCAACATCTCCGTCCACAGACCCCGGCAACATCTCCGTCCACAGACCCCGGCAACATCTCCGTCCACAGACCCCGGCAACATCTCCGTCCACAGACCCTGGCATCACCACCGTCCACAGACCCCGGCATCACCACCGTCCACAGACCCCGGCATCACCACCGTCCACAGACCCCGGCATCACCACCGTCCACAGACCCCGGCATCACCACCGTCCACAGACCCCGGCATCACCACCGTCCACAGACCCCGGCATCACCACCGTCCACAGACCCCGGCAACACCTCAGTCCACAGACCCCCCCGAGGAACACCTCCGGCCACAGACCCCCCGAGGAACACCTCCGGCCACAGACCCCCCGAGGAACACCTCCGGCCACAGACCCCCCGAGGAACACCTCAGTCCACAGACCCCCCGAGGAACACCTCCGGCCACAGACCCCCCGAGGAACACCTCCGTCCACAGACCCCCCGAGGAACACCTCCGGCCACAGACCCCCCGAGGAACACCTCCGTCCACAGACCCCCCGAGGAACACCTCCGGCCACAGACCCCCCGAGGAACACCTCCGTCCACAGACCCCCCGAGGAACACCTCAGTCCACAGACCCCCCGAGGAACACCTCCGGCCACAGACCCCCCGAGGAACACCTCCGGCCACAGACCCCCCGAGGAACACCTCCGGCCACAAACCCCCCGAGGAACACCTCCGTCCACAGACCTGTCCATCGCCTCCTGGGGTGCAGAGCCCACTCCAAGCCCCAGCTCTCGGGCTCCCACTCCTGATATCGGCCCGTGCACTTGCTCCGGACAGCAAGCCCCAGTCCCTGACGCAGAGACACATTCGCAGACACCCCATCCCTCCCTCCCGATCGCAGGCTGCCACAGTCTGCACCTGCTCTCCCAGCTCGGCTTATTTCCGTGCCTCTTAGTGTCGTTCCTCACTGCGACACTCTCTCCTCCCGTGTTATAGCATTACACCGTCACACTGAATGCTGAGCCAGACGCGTACACCCACTCTCTCACCTCCCCGCCCCTGTCCGTCCATCCCCCTCACCGCCCGACGGCCCCCTCACCTCATACCCCCAGCCCCCCGCGTCGCCCCCCCCCCGCCAACCGTACCTCTCTCTCTCTCGCTCTCTCTTCCCCCGCCTCTCACCAGTCTCTCTCTCTCTCTCTCTCATTCCTTCCCATTCCCAGTCTCTCTCTCTCGCTCTCTCTCATTCCTTCCCCTTCCCAGTCTCTCTCTCTCTCTCTCTCTCTCTCTCATTCCTTCCCCTTCCCAGTCTCTCTCTCTCATTCCTTCCCCTTCCCAGTCTCTCTCTCTCTCATTCCTTCCCCTTCCCAGTCTCTCTCTCTCTCATTCCTTCCCCTTCCCAGTCTCTCTCTCTCTCATTCCTTCCCCTTCCCAGTCTCTCTCTCTCTCATTCCTTCCCCTTCCCAGTCTCTCTCTTACTCTCTCCTCCCCCCAGTCTCTCTCTCTCTCCCTCCCTGTCTCTCTCTCTCTCCCTCCCTGTCTCCCCCCCGCTCCCCCAGTCTCTCTCTCCGTCCCTCTCCCCCAGTCTCTCTCTCTCCCTCCCTCTCCCCCAGTCTCTCTCTCTCCCTCCCTCTCCCCCAGTCTCTCTCTCTCCATCCCTCTCCCCCAGTCTCTCTCCCTCCCTCCCTCTCCCCCAGTCTCTCTCCCTCCCTCCCTCCCTCTCCCCCCTCTCTCTCTCTCTCTCTCTCCCTCCCTCTCCCCCAGTCTCTCTCTCTCCCTCCCTCCCTCTCCCCCAGTCTCTCTCTCTACCCCTCTCCCCCAGTCTCTCTCTCTCTCCCTCCCTCTCCCCCAGTCTCTCTCTCTCTCCCTCCCTCGCCCCCAGTCTCTCTCTCTCTCCCTCCCTCTCCCCCAGTCTCTCTCTCTCTCTCCCTCCCTCTCCCCCAGTCTCTCTCTCTCTCTCCCTCCCTCTCCCCCAGTCTCTCTCTCTCCCTCCCTCTCCCCCAGTCTCTCTCCCTTCCTCCCTCTTCCCCAGTTCCTCTCACTCCCTCCCTCTCCCCCAGTCTCTCTCCCTCCCTCCGTCTCCCCCAGTCTCTCTCCCTCCCTCCCTCCCTCTCCCCCAGTCTCTCTCCCTCCCTCCCTCCCTCCCTCTCCCCCAGTCTCTCTCTCTCCCTCCCTCTCCCCCAGTCTCTCTCTCTCCCTCCCTCTCCCCCAGTCTCTCTCCCTCCCTCCCTCTCCCCCAGTCTCTCTCCCTCCCTCCTTCCATCCAGTCTCTCTCTCTCTCTCTCTCTCCTCTTCCCCCCCAGTCTCTCTCTCTTCCTCCTCACCCCCCAGTCTCTCTCTCTCTCTCTCTCCCCCCTTCCCCCCAGTCTCTCTCGCTCTCTCTCTCCTTCCCCCCAGTCTCTCTCTCTCCTCCCCCCCCAGTCAGTCTCTCTCTCTCTCCTTCCCCCCCAGTCAGTCTCTCTCTCTCTCTCTCCTTCCCCCCCCAGTCAGTCTCTCTCTCTCCTTCCGCCCCAAGTCTCTCTCTCTCTTTCCTTCCACCCCAGTCTCTCTCTCTCTTTCCTTCCACCCCAGTCTCTCTCTCTCTTTCTCTCTCCTTTCGCCAGTCTCTCTCTCTCTCTCTCTCTCTCTCTCCCTCCCCCCCAGTCTCTCTCTCCCTCCCCCCCAGTCTCTTTCTCTCCCTCCCTTCCTGCCCCCCAGTCTCTCTCCTGCCCCCCCCAGTCTCTCTCTCCTGCCCCCCCAGTCTCTCTCTCTCTCTCGCTTTCCTTCCTTCCCCCTATCTCTCTCGCTCCCCCCAGTCTCTCTCCCTCCCCAGTCTTTCTCTCTCCCTCCACCCCAAGTCTCTCTCTCCTTACCCCCCACCCCAAGTCTCTCTCTCCTTCCCCCCCAGTCTCTCTCTCTCTCTCTCTCTCCTTCCCCCAGTCTCTCTCTCTCTCCTTTCCCCCCCCAGTCTCTCTGTCTCTCCTTCCCCCCCAGTCTTTCTCTCTCTCTCTCCTTCCACCCCAGTCTCTCTCGCTCTCTCCTTCCCCCCCAGTATCTCTCTCTCGCACTCTCCTTCCCCCCCAG